>NC_081348.1:1918113-1925402 GCF_029784015.1 Lycium ferocissimum
TATTTAAATCGACCCCCTTTTTTGGGGACTTTTCCCCGCGGGCCGCCCCCTTGGTGACCCGGCAGGATATCTATCCATCTTGGAGTGCCCTTTGTTCAGCCTATTTTTGCGACTTTTCCGTTGTATATCTTGTCATTCGGGGGACGGGGGGGCCCCCTTCCGTCTATGATTGGGGTTACTCTTAATCCCAGACAAATGTGGGTTTGATTAGCTCCCGTTCGGTTGTGTTTGTTTGATTTATGTTTTGGGCGGTCACCCACGGGGCCTTATCGGCTCGCGTACATATATGTTTTCGGAGAGACGTTGTGCCTTATGATAGCCTTGCCAGCCCGTGATATATATTTGTATATGCGACACTTTGGAGACGACGTCTGACCTTTGTATATGTATAAGCTATTTGTATGCTGATTCTGATTAATGGGTGTGTACGAGTGTCCAGCTCGGGCATTATTCATGGCCTACGAGGTTGGGTCGTGACAAAGGGCGTGATGAGATTTGGTAAGAAAGGGAAGTTGAGCCCTCGTTACATCGGACCTTATAAGATTGTCCGCAAGGTGGGTCAAGTAGCTTATGAATTGGACATACCTCCAGAACTTGAATCAGTCTATCCGGTTTTTTCATGTCTCGATGTTCCGTAAGTGTGTCGAAGATCCGGCCTAGAATCGTCTGGAAAGGTAGATGATGTTGAAGTTACGAGAAAAGTTGGCTTATGAGAATACCCGTTGCCATACTAGGCGGCAATGCGGAAGCTTAGAAACAAAGAAAGTAGCTTCAGTCAAAGTCTTATGGAGAAATAATAATCGAGAAGAAATGACTTGGGAGGTGGAAGAAAATATGAAGTCTAAGTACCCACACTTATTTCAACCCCTGGAAGAGATCCAAGATGAAACACCAATATTATGAGGTATGTATGCTTTCTTTTCAAGCTTTTGGTCATGCGTAGCCACAATTTATTGCTATTGTGTTATAGCCCTGTGTGGCATGGTTATTGTGGGCCGTTGTGATAGGATGGTAGAGCCATATTACAGGGGAAAATCTGACGAAATTTTCGTAGAATTCCCAAGAACTTAACATTCGAGGACGAATATTTTTGAAGGGGGGAAGAATGTTACACCTCAGAAGAAAATTCATGTCATTGCACAGTGAATAGATTAACGCAGGGAAAGAAGTATAGGATGTTTCTATAAGTAAGAAGTAGTACTTAATGGTTCCCATTAAGATTCCAAAGACGTTTGAGGCAAGAGAAGAAAGTTCGTTAGGAAAGGCGAAGTATACGTTGTATTTCGGAAAGGATTTACAAAATACCGAGTTAATATTGACTTAGTGATATCTTAAAAGAAGAGTTATAACGCCCCTTATATTGCTAATGAAGTGTTAAAAAAGTGTTAAGAAGGTTCCATAAGGATTGGAGGCAAAACGAGTCGACGAGGACAAGCTTCGGAAAACTGTGGATTGTACGGTTCACTATACGGACCATATAAAAGATACTGCCCGTATATATGACCGTATCACCTGCCCAGAATTAAGGTCTCCACTAGAACCATTATACGGTCACACATACGGACCGTATAAATTGTACGGTCCGTTATGTGAGTCCGTATAACTTGGTCGGGACAGATTTTTAAGTTGATATAAGGGACCCCAAGTTCATTTATTTCAATTCATTTTCTCTCCACTTCTCGCCGGAAACCTCTAGAACCCTCTCCACACTCCATCTACAAGAATCCAAGAGAAATTAAGGATCAACTTCATCAAACCAAGGGAATCAAGTGCAAGAAACTATCTAGGGTTGCTTGGAGTCAAGAAAACTTTATGGATTGAAGCTAGGGTTTTTCTTCAAGTGAAGTATTTTCATCCAAAGGCTATTCCTACGCTATCAAAGGTAAGTTTTATGATAAATTCATGTTGTTTAGAGTATTGAGGGGTTGAAAGACTTGGATTATGGAAGGAAATAGAAAATGGGTTACAAATATGAGAATAGGGGCATTTTTGAGTAGTAGCTTAATATGAATCATGACTCTTTATACGTTACGAGTATAGTTATATTGTAAATGATATTAAGAATACGGGGGAAACATTATAGGTGGAAGAATGTAATGTAGTATTATGACCATGGTATGGATGCCCTTGAAATGGAAGCAGGAGAATTGAATAATGTATGGTTGATGAAGATTATTGAGTATGATATTATGGATATTGTTATTGACGTTTGGGAGTTGATATATGAAATGGAGAAAGTTGTATAAACAAAGGAGATCTTCTTGAATTTTCTCTAGCTTTAGTTCAAGCATGCTTAAGTTATCGATTATCTAATGTTAGTACGAACTCTCTTGAAGGTAGAGACGTGAATATTGGAGGGGAACGTTCAGGTGATAAAGTAGCTAAACGAAAAGGTATGTAACGCTAGTCCCTTATTTCCTAAGGCATGATTCTTATGGCATGATTTTCCTTATTCTCCATGACCTTCTTACATTCCGGAAATTATGAGTCTATGTTCATAGAGGGGCTTCACATGAGAAAAAGATAAGAGATACGTTACGAGTATGATAATAATGATGATGAGTCTAAGTCTAAAGATTCTAAAGCCCATGATATGATGTTTCTACAAAGCTAATGATCCTTATTATGATTCTTTGTTGTTGTTCATTGTGTTACACTCACCTTATAATGCTTGTTCCTTCAAGGTGAGACAGAATGCTTATGAATACTCCATAATGGTTCGGGGGTTCACGACCTTACGTCACCCCGATAGAGTATAGTCGTCTTTGAGTTCTTATGCATGCTCTATGATAAGTCTATGATGATGATGTTACACCGCGCCTATATGGCCGAGCAGACACCGCTAAGGCGGGTGGCATATACGCATGTCTAGAGGAAGGCGGAGACACCACTAGTGGGCGGCATGAGATGTTTACCCCGGACGCGGGCTAATGATGATCACACCGTACCTATATGGTCGGGCAGCTCATATATGTGTACATGAGATGATGTGTTTATGATGTAAGTTAGCATGCATTATACGGTCCGTAAGTGACGATCGGTGCGTTTCCTTACTTGATGTCTCCTTGTTTCATTGATGTATTATTATTGTTTATGCCCTACATACTCAGTACAATACTCGTAGATGTCCTTTCTTTTTGGACGATGTGTTCATGCCCACAGGTAGACAGAGAGGTGACCCAGATTCATAAGCATTGATCATCAGACACACAGGAGCCCTCCATTATTCCGGAGGTGCTGTTTGATATACATTATTTTGTGTACATATGTTTTGGGCATGACGGGGTCCTGTCCCGTCTTTATGTCTAGTACTCTAATAGAGGCTCGTAGATACGTACGTGTGGGTAAGTTGTGTCCCATGATGATGTCAGTGTACATTTTTGTATATCGTTTTTGTAGCCTTTCGGGCTTATGTATATCCATGTATAGCTTTGGGGTTTATATCTATGTTCAGGATAAGTATGATGACTAGAAGGATGAGTGGTGCTCGATAGTCAGCTCCGGGTACCCGTCATGGCCCCCTAGTCGGGTCGTGACACCGGGCAGCACCACTAGTGAATGGCGTGAGATGACTATCGTCCCGGACGCGAGATAGTGATGATGATGATGACACCGTACCTATATGGACGGGCAGTTTACTATATATATATATACAGATGTACATGATTTTTACAGAGTGCATGCATATCATACACTGCAGAGGTATTTTCAGTAATACACATGCATTCATACAGTCAGTTTGTTTATGAGTTTCGGATTCCTTTCATGATTCTTACATATATGTTACTCTTATGCATTGCATACTCAGTACATTGTCCGTACTGACTCCCCTGTTGCTCGGGGGGCTGCGTTCATGCACAATTTATAGACAGGACGAATGTCCAGGCTCGGTGGGACTCCCATCCCGGCGATGTTTTACCGTGCTCCTTGATCCCAGCTGCCGCGATTTATTTAGGTATGCCATTCTTTTGAGATGTATATGTAAATGGGTATGGACGAGGCTCCCATCCGTCCTTTCTACGCTTTTATTCCATTTGGGGTGTCCGTACGCTATATGAAGATGACTTGTGAGGTAGACTCATCGGCTCCCATTCTTTTGTATACAGTCCATGTAGCATCCTAGTTGGCTTGCATTGTTATCTTCAGTATATATAGTTGCATGACGCACAATTCCTGATATTATTCATTCATGAGTCCGATTAATCCGGATTGAGTTACTTGTGGGCCCTTATTATGTAGTGTTGTCTAGGTAAGAGTATAGGGGTGTTTGGTAACTAGAGAACAGGCACTCGTCGCAGCCCATCGGGTTGGATCGTGACCCGAAGTGGTATCGGAAAGCGATTCGTCCCCAGGGTTGTCTGGCGACCGTGTCTAGTAGAGTCTTGTTTATGGGTGTGTCGTGCACCACTTATAAACAGGAGGCTACAGGACATTTAGAAAATTGCCATCCTTTCTCTCTTAGATCGTACGATAGACCGTGTGTTAAGAGTTCGCTTCCCAATAGTTTGTTCTGATTTCAGCGATGCCCCGCAAGAAAGCTACAGCCACCCAGAAAGGCAAAGGAGTGGCTGGTGAGGCCACCAGCGGTACTCAGCGCGCTACCAGGGCTTAGGGCAAGTCCCAGAGTGAGAGCACATTCCAGACTTCGCATACACATAGTCTCCAAAGCCACCGCCCAGTGCTCCCGGTTCCCGGCACGGATGCACCGGGCCGGGATATACGGACGGCCATACGGCTACCGACATGTGGTAGCCGCTCGGCATCGGGGAGTTGGTGTTGGTCGGCCAGAACCAGCGACGGCATGCGAGGGTTAAGACTTTCGGGTTAAACCACTCGAGTTTTGTTGAAGCAAAATATGGATTCTCAGGATTTTATTGATAGTATGCAGCAGACTTTGAGGGTTATGCATGCCAATGAGGTCGAGTCAGTGGTGCTGCCATCTTATAGGCTCCGTGATATTGCAGTACAGTAGTATCAGGCATAGGAGCTGTCTAGGGGAGAGAATGCTTCTCCAGCCATTTGGCGAGAGTTTTTAGATGCATTTATTCGTCATTATTTACCATCAGAAGTCCGACGGGCCCGAGCAGACAGATTCTTGCATATTGAGCAGGGCAGTATGAGTGTTCAGGAGTATTGTACACACTTCGACTCCTTGGCTAGATATGCCCCAGCCATGGTGGCGGAGATGGAGGACAGAGTTCATCGCTTCGTGTTGGGTCTAGGGCCACATTTGATAGATGAGTGTACTACAACTGCATTACAGCCGGGGATGGATATTTCCCGCAAACAGGTATATGCACAGAATTAAGAGGATTGTAAGCGCCAGTGGAGGATAGAGCGCGAGCGGGACCGGGGCTATGGCAAGAGGGCCAGATCCTTAGATATTGCTGGTGAGTTTTGGGGAGGACAGAGACAGCAGCATTCCCGGTATTCACCTCATTCAGTAGGGAGTGCACCTCAGTGATTTTCAGGCCCTAGATTTGATCGGACTTCTTACTCAAGAGTGGGACAGAGTTTTAGAGCATCAGGTTCCCAGCGTAGACCGAAGTCAAGCCAGATGAGACCATCGGTACCGCAGTGTACCCAGTGTGGTAGATTACATTTCAGACAGTGTCGATTTGGATCCGATGGTTGTAATGCTTATGGTCGGCCAGCTCATATGATGATGGAGTATCTGTGGAGGGGTGGTATAGGCGTTGTTCAGCCCACCGGGTCCATAGCTATTTCTTCTTCGTCAGTACGCCCTTCAGGGCCAGTTCCTCAGACACCAGCGAGACGTGGTAGAAGAAGGAGTAGAGCATCTAGCTCGAGTGGGCCTCAGCATCGCATTTATGCATTAGCCGGTAGACAGGATCATGAGTCGTCTCTTGATGTGGTTATAGGTATATTATCAGTTTCCTCCTATGATGTATACGCACTGATTGATCCAAGTTCCACCTTATCATATGTCACTCCATTTGTTGCTAGCAAGTTTGGGATAGAGCCTGAATTGATTGAGCCATTTGAGGTGTCGACGCCAGTCGGTGATCCAGTTATAGCTAGGCGAGTATATCGAGGCTGTGTTGTAATAGTTTGTAACTGCCATACCTTAGCAGATTTGATTGAATTAGACATCATTGATTTCGACGTCATTATGGGCATGGATTGGTTGGCTTCCTTTTATGCTAATGTCGATTGCCGAAGAAGGTAGTTCGATTTCAGTTCCCGATGAGCCGGGGCCCCAGGGGAAGGGTAATGTGCCGCCTCGGGTAGGTATATTTCCTACCTTAAGGCATGGAAGATGATTGTAAAAGGGTATATTTATCACCTAGTTCGAGTTCAGGATATGCAAGCAGATTTACCGACCCTTAAATCTGTCCCTGTGGTCAATGAGTTTCCAAAGGTATTTCAAGATGAGCTTCCAGGCATTCCGCCAGAACGGGAGATTGATTTCGCTATTGATCTATTGTCAAATACTCAGCCAATATCTATCCCTCCTTATAGATTGGCACCTGCGAAGTTGAAAGAATTGAAGGAGAAATTGAAGAATTTACTCAAGAAGGGTTTTATTAGGCCCAGTACATCGCCGTGGGGAGAGCCAGTATTATTTGTAAGAAAGAAAGATGGCTCTTTGCGAATGTGTATTGATTATCAGCAATTGAATAAAGTTACTGTAAAGAATAAGTATCCGCTCCCGAGGATTGATGATTTATTTGATCAATTGCAAGGCGCCAAATATTTCTCGAAGACAGATTTGAGGTTCGGATATCATCAGGTTAGGGTGAAGGAGGAAGACATTCCGAAGACGGCATTCAAGACTAGATATGGGCACTATGAGTTCCGTGTCATGTCATTCGGCTTAACTAATGCACCAGCTGTATTCATGGACTTGATGAATTGTGTATTCAGACCCTTCCTAGATTTGTTCGTGATACGTGTTTATAGATGATATTCTGATTTATGCACCGACAGAGACTGACCATGCAAATCATCTACGCGCAGTGCTTAGAATTCTTCGAATTAGAAATTTAAGGGGGCCCGTTTTTAAAATTGAATTCCGGGGTTTAACCGTTTTGTTGGCCCCCATTATTTCGGATGGGATTAGAGTGGATACTCAAAAGAGAAGGGGAAAAAATAAGGCCCGCGACAACCCCGGGGATACGTAACTTTGGGCCTTTTGCAAGGGTATTAAGAAGGTTTGTGAAAAAGGGTTTTCTTTTCTTTCCCCCCCTTAACCAAGTTGACCCCGGGGTTCCAAGTTCCGGGGGCGAATGCGGGAGAGTTTTTTAGGGAATTTGAAAACAAGTTGA
>NC_081348.1:1925502-1937690 GCF_029784015.1 Lycium ferocissimum
CCATCCCAGGTCATAATACTACATTACATTCTTCCACCTATAATGTTTCCCCCGTATTCTTAATATCATTTACAATATAACTATACTCGTAACGTATAAAAAGAGTCATGATTCATATTAAGCTACTACTCAAAAATGCCACTATTCTCATATTTGTAACCCATTTTCTATTTTCTTCCATAATCCAAGTCTTTCAACCCCTCAATACTCTAAACAACATGAATTTATCATAAAACTTACCTTTGATAGTGTAGGAATAGCCTTTGGATGAAAATACTTCACTTGAAGAAAAACCCTAGCTTCAATCCATAAAGTTTTCTTGACTCCAAGCAACCTTAGAGAGTTTCTTGCACTTGATTCTCTTGGTTTGATGAAGTTGATCCTTAATTTCTCCTGGATTCTTGTAGATGGAGTGTGGAGAGGGTTCTAGAGGTTTCTTGAGAGAAGTGGAGAGAAAAATAAGTGAAATAAATGAACTTGGTGTCCCTTATATCAACTTAAAAATTTGTCCCGACCAAGTTATACGGACACACATACGGTCCGTACAATTTATACGGTCCATATGTGTGACCGTATAATGGTTCCAGCGGAGACCCCAATTTTGGGCAGGTTATACGGTCATATATACGGGGAGTATCTTTTATATGGTCCGTATAGTGAACCGTACAATCCACAATTTTTCGAAGTTTGTCCTCGTCGACTCATTTTGCCTCCAATCCTTATAGAACCTTCTTAACACTTGTTTAACACTTCATTAGCAATCTAAGGAGCGTTATAACTCTTCTTTTAAGACATCACTAAGTCAACATTAACTCGGTATTTTGTAAATCCTTTCCGAAAAACAACGTATACTTCGGCTTTCCTAACGAACTTTCTTCTCTTGACTCAAACGTCTTTGGAATCTTAATGAGATTCCTCAATTCCAATCTAACTTAAATATCAACAATAATACTAACAGCAACCATATCAATACTTACATATCAAAAAATATAATCAATTCTACTCCAAATCACCCCTCCAACATAGCCCTAGTCCAACCTACTCTTGTTCGATTGGGCACCAACCTTCACAACTTAATTTCCCTTGCTTAAAACCACTAAAATTCCTGGATAATAACTCAAACACAAGGATAAGAATCATATAAATACCTTGAAGGAACTAGGATACACCAAGAATCAAACTCACAACTCCAATTTCAAGCTCATCAACTTCAAAGAAACCCTAGGAACAACCTTTTTGCTTCACTAGCTCGGGTTTACGGGCTTGGATCTTGCTAAAACTCCTCCAATATAATGGAAAGTAGTGAGAGGAAATATTTAGAGGTCTTCTCTCATGGAAGCAGAAAAATAAGAAATAAAGTGGTGGGACTAGATATTTATGAATGGATCGAAAGGTTCCGGTTATTTGGTCGACGGGCGGTCGGCCCATCGACTAGCTCGTCGTTCTACCGCGTGAGAATCGTGGAGAGGCGGCAACACTGTCACGACAACCGAGGGTGGACGGGCACCCAGTGCCAACCCACCCGGGCACCTCCTAACATACTTTCACATCACATCTAGGTGAGCCACATAGCTAAATCATGCTTTCATTCATCATTAACAACTATGCCCATATAAATGTACATAAGCCGACGAGGCGCGACAACATAATATCCCAAAATATAGGCCGACAAGGCCAAACACATCTAACCATATACACATATCTATGAGCCTCTAAGAAGAATACATCATATCATATAAAGGACAGACCCGCCGTGCCCGCGAATATGTAGACAAAGAATCTATACCAAAAGTCGAGCTCAGAACGAAATCGGAGCTCCGCTATGTAGTCCCCGAGAATATAGCTATCGATTAAGTTTGTCTCCCTGCCACTGGGCGGCATGACGCGTCCACACAAAAAAAGGACGTCGGTACGAAGAATGTCCGAGTATGTAAGCATGATCAATATCAATATGAAAGCATAATAGACAACATATGAGATAGCATAAGATGGAAGATAACAGCATCATCGTCATAGCACTTACTTACTTTCCATAGGGGCATTCCATTTCTATTGTGTATCCGTGTACATACATCCATATCCGTACTCATTTACCGTCCGTATCCATTTTCGTATTCGCATTCATATTTCCATTCATACTCATATACATAGCATTTATATAGTCTTTACATAGCATTTGCATGTACTTAACATATTCGTACTCATATTGATGTCATATACATAGCATTTATATAGCATACCCGACCACGAAGGTTCGATGTTTCACATATACCGGGCCCTACTGGCTCGGTGTCATACCTGGCCCTACCAAGGCTCGTGGTTATCCGTATTAACTGCTTCTTGCCGGTGCGCGCACATCGTCACATATAGATATATACATACTCACTATATTCTACCCGTCCACATAAGCTCGGGGTTTTATAATAGCCATACATAGGCACATATACATATAAGCATCTTTAGCATTTTTACTATCGTCATTCATTACATCTATCCTTAAAGGATTACTCGTCGTATGAGAAACTTAGTACAATCGTATCATATCGAGAATCGTAAGCTTAGTAGCTTTTAGAGATAAGATCATTGGAGAACATCAGTAGGGCTCATAGAAGGATAGATATTTGGCTAAAGAACCATGCCTTATGAAAGAAGGGTTAGCCTTACATACCTTTCCGTTCAACTATTTTATCACTTTAACGTGCTTCTTCTAATGCTCACGTTTCTACCTCATTAGAAGTGATACTAACATTAGAGAATTGATAGCTTAGCATTCATGACTAAAGCTAGAGAAAATTGGACAGCATCTCCTTTATTTATACAACTTCCCTCATATCACATATCAACTCCCAAACATCATTAATATCATTCACAACATCATAACGATAGCCTTTAATCACTTACATTATCCTTACTTCTCAATTCATTCCCAATCATCCATATTCATGGGCATATCACATGATTACGTTCATTCATATATAATTTCTATTCCATGTTCTCAACATCATTTATAACGTGATTATAATTATAATGTATCAAGAATCGTAACTCAATCCAAGCATTTATTCAAAAGTGACACTACTTCCACATTCATGACCCATTTCCTATTTCCTTATGTAATCCAAGTGTTTCAACTTTAAAATACCTTAAACAATATGGAAATGTCATAAAACTTACCTTAGATGGTGTAGGATTGAACCTTGGGTGCAAACACTTCACTTGAGAAAAGCCCTAGTTTCACCTTCACTTGGATTTCTTAGTTTGGATGAACTTTAATGGGTTTCTTACACTTGATTCACTTAACTTGATGTAGTTGATCACTAATATTTCATGAATTCTTGTGGGAGAAATGTAGAGAGATGTTTTATAGAGAAGGGGAGTGAAAAGGAAATGAAATGAAATGAAACTTGGATCCTTATTTAATAACTCAATCGACCCGATAATTTCTACGGACCAACATACGGTCCGTATAATTTATACTGACTGTATGTCCGGCCGTAGATTTGGTCCAGAAAGGGGTCTCAATCTGGGCTGGAAGTACGGCTAAACATACGGTCCGTATGTTTGGCCGTATAATGCCCAGTGATTCCGATCTTGTTCTCGTCGACTCGTTTGATCTCCAATCCTTATGGAACCTTCTTGACACTTGTTTATCACCTCATTAACATTCTAAGGGATGTTATAACTCTTCTCCAAAGCTTCATTAAATCGTTGTTAACTCGTTACTCGTAAATCCCTTCCGATACTTATCGTATGCCTTGCCTTCTCTTAGCAACTTTCTCATCTAACATCGAATGTCTTAAAAATCTTACTTACGGTCATAAAATGTCATTCTTTACTTATTACGCACCCGTATACTTCGTGTCCTTCGTTACTCTATTCGCTACGCATCAACGAAAGGTTTTTCGAGGTGTAACAACACCGATGGTCCACAACGACGGCTTGTCAACGTGTCGGCGGCCCGTCAATGTGGACTGGTTCTGCAGGTTTTTCCTGGGTCAGCCCAATTCGCGTCGATTCAATTTGTTTATTTCTAATCCTGTAGTATTGCAAGAAATATGTACTTATGCTTTGGTACACACGGGGTAAGGCACTTAATATTTTAAAAACTCGGGTACGTATCTCCATACTAAGGGCATAAACCACCCATAGGCCAAGGACTGCTAGCGACAAAAATGAGAGGTGTAACACAAAATCCCCGAATGCCCTCCCCATAGAGTGGAGTGCATCTGATCGATGAGCGACTTACGTATTTTCGTTGGCTGCCTATAAACAGCTTACCATTCATCCTTAGCGGACCATTCTGGATAGTGGTATTAGGCAAGGTATTGACATCAATTAATAGTTGAGCCAATATGTGTTGGGCTTCCTGATCATTATTATTATGACCCGAACTACGGGCCATAACGGATATCCGGGGCTAACCACCGAACACCACTCATGCTGCTACTTATCTGCTCTTATTCATGAGATATGTATATGATCATAGAAAATTATCATCATTTGAAACATATTTACTTTTATGAACATAAGCCCTTCGGCTATCAAAATGATATATAATATAAACATACATATACATGAGGACTATGGGACCATGCTACCCATACTGCGTATCTACGAGCCTCTACTAGAGCACTAGACATATGAACGGGACAGGACCCCGTCGTGCCCAATCATGAATATATACATATATGTACCAAAAGAATAATCAATGGCACCTCCGGAGAATGGAGTGCTCTCAAATCAGCCGCTAGCTCCTATGAGTCGGGTCACCTCCCCGTCTACCCGTGGGCATGAACACGGCGTCCGAAGAAAAGGACGATCGACGAATATTGTCAGACCGAGTATGTAAGGCATAAACAATAATAAAACATCAATGAAATAAGGAGGCATCAATGAAGGGCAATCTGTGACTGACTAGATCATAAAGGAAATCATACATGCATGGCTTACTTTCATACTCCTCACTATATCATATATGCATAAATGTATAAGCTGCCCGACCATGTAGGTGCGGTGTGGTAATCAATAACATTAGCATTAACATTAGCTTGCGTCCAGGCCTCCCGCATCCGGGGTATCATCTCATGCCGCCCACTAGTGGTGCTGCCCATGCCATTTGGCCATGGTGTATAGCTGTCCGCCTTGGCGGTGACTGCCCGGTCGTATAGGCGCGGTGGGATATCATCATATGCTCATTACAACATGCTCATTATATTATGTCCATTATAATATGCTCATTATAATATGCTCATCATAATACATGCACGGAGACTCATAGATAATCATACTTTATCGGGGTGACATAAGGTCGTGGGCCCCCGATTTCATTATGGAGCATTCATTAAGCATTCTGCCTCACCTTGAAGGAACAAGCATAAGGTGAGTGTATACAACAATCGACATCAATAGACTATACATGGAGCATCATATCATAGGCTATAGCATCTCTAGATTTTAGCTTGTCATTATCATTATCTTACTCGTAGCATATCTCTCATCTCGTATGGTCTTTCCTGACTAAGGACTCATAGCTTTCTAGAAGATGGGACATTCATAGGAAAGGAGGAAATTCATGCCATAGGACTCATGCCTTAGAAAGAAAGGTTGAGCCTTACATACCTTTGTCGTTTAATTATTCTATCGCTTGCTCGTTCTCCTTTAATGCTTGCGTCTTTACCTTCAAAAGAGTTCGTATCGTCATTAGCTAGGCAATTACAAGAACGTGCTTCTTAAGGCTAAAGAAAATTGGGCAGCGTTTCCTTTATTTATACTACTTTCCGCCATATTCCATATCAACTCCCAACATTCACAACGATAATCACGATATCGCTAGCAACAATCGTCATTCACTTACATTGTTCACATTTCACAATTCTACTCCAATTCTCCAAAATCATGACCAAAGTCCATTATCGCGTACTTTCACATATAATTCTCATTTCATGTTATAAATGTCATTTATAACGCATTTATAATCTCAACGTAACCATTTTCATGATTCACTCCAACCACTATTCCACAATGACATTATTCAACCATTTGTAACCCATTTTCTATACTCTTTTATAATCCATGTGCTTCAACTTAATAATGCTTCAAAAAACATATAAAGATCATAAAACTTACCTTAAATGATAGAGGAATAAGCCTTGGATGACAATTCACCTTTTCCACCAAAACCCTATTTTTCCTTTCTTGAGATTTCTTGAGTTGAATGGCTTTAGTGAGGTTTCCTTCACTTGATTCACTTGATTTCTGGTTGTTGATCTTTGATTCCCTTTGTTTTCTTGTGGATGAAATATAGAAAAGGTTCTAGAGGTCTTGAGAGATGAAGAAGGGTGGTGGAAATGAAATAAATGAAGTGGGATTACATTTAAAGACTTGGAACAAATTCAGTCGGCGGGACTTCCACAGACTGTTCCACGGTCCGTGGAACCCAGTGTTGGCCGTGGAACTAGTCGTGGTTCATGACAAGCCAGCCACCTTCTCTGCTGGCTATTCCACGGACACATCCACGGTCCGTGGATCATGATGCTGTCCGTGGAACATGGCCGTGGAACTCACGCCCACGGGAATGGTTCCCATCGTTTCGTTTGATCTCCAATCCTTATGGATCCTTCTTAGCACTTGTCCATGACTTCATTATTAATCTAGGGGGTGTTATAACTCTTCTCCACAACATCCTTAAGGCACCATTAACTCAATACTCATGATTTTTCCCGACACACTAACTTATAACTCGCTTCCCTTAACAATTTTCTTTCTTCAATTCGAGTGTCTTTGGAATTCTTAATTAGGACTATTTCTTACTTATCCGAACCTCGTATTCATCACGCCCTTCGCGAGCCTACTCACTTGTATGCTAAGGGAAAATTTCCGAGGTGTAACAATTGTAATAGCTATCAATAATGTCCATTATCCATTTTGGTTGTACTGTTGTTAGCGCATTGCATTCTTCTTTATCCTCGAAACCTTCTTAACAATGCATCAGCGACTACATTCTCCACCCCTTTTCAATAGTGAATTTCATAACTCAACCCCATGAGTTTGGAAATGCCTTTGTGTTGGAGGGAAGTTGTGATCCTTAGGTTTCTCAAAAATTTAAGGCTCAAGTGGTCCGTACGGATAATGAAATGACTAGGTTGTAAGTAGTGCCTCCATTTTTCAACTACCATCAACAATGCGATCAACTTCTTTTCATAAGTTGACAAGCCTAAATTTTTTGAGCTTAAGGTTTGACTGAGAAGTTACAATGGCTCTGTTTTGTTGCATTAATACGGTTCCCACCTCAGTACCATTTTTATCTACCTCAAGAACAAATGGAATAGAAAAATCTGGAAGAGCTAACAATGGAGCTCTTATCATGGCATTTTTTAACTCATCAAATATAGCAGCTGCCTGTTGATTCCCGTTGAAACTTCCTTTTTTAAGAAGTTCAGTTAACAGTTTTCTTATTAGAGAAAACTTATTAATGAACCTCCTATAATAGCCAATAAGACCTAGAAATCCACTCAACTCCTTGATTGTTTTAGGATAAGGCCAACCAACCATCGCTTAAATTTTGGTTGGGTCAGTACTTACCCCTTTGCCCGAAATGATATGACCTAAATATTCGACTTGGGCTCCGGCAAAACTACACTTTGATAACTTAGCTAACAATTGATTAGCTTTTAACGCCTTAAAAACCTCTTCTAGATGTTGCACATGGTCTTTCAAATTGCCACTATAGATAAGAATATCATCAAAGAAGACAAGCACAAACCTACTTATGAAAGGCCCAAAAACTTCATGCGTTAAGGCTTGGAATGTAGCTGGAGCATTGGTAAGCCTAAATGTCATTACTTCAAATTCCCATAGCCCATGATGGGTGCGAAAAGTTGTTTTGAATTCATCTCCTTGCCTCATATGAATTTGGTGATATCCCGACCTCAAGTCCAATTTAGAAAAGAACTTGGCACTATTTAATTCATCCAAGAGGTCCTCCATGACTGGTATAGGATATTTATTCTTAACTGTGATATCGTTCAGCCACCTGTAATCCACGAAAAACCTCCAAGACCAATCCTTCTTTTTTTACCAATATCACTGGAGATGTGAATGGGGAAGTACTGGGAACAATCGTCTGCCCCTCGACCATCACTTTTACCATTGTTCAATGGTATTCTTTTGTTCATAGGAGTACCTATAAGGACACAAGTTGACGGGCTTAGAACCTGGTAATAATTCGATTGCATGATCACAAGGCTTATTCGGGGGTTTAACCTTTAGGTTCATCAAAAAGGCTGGAAAATTCAGTTAGCAACTCCTGAACTTTTAAGGGTGGCCCATCCCCCATTTCAAAGAAATATCTATTGTGGATAATTGGGCAGAGATTGAACGGTGAACCAATCTGAGTAGATTTTGGATCACCTTAATGTCGCTAATGGCGTTAGGCCCATTAAGATTTTATCCTATTAATGTCACAAGCTTATCTCCCTTGCAGAATGAAATGCTATGTGGTCTCTTGTTTACCACAATAGGAGCAACAATAGCTATCTAGTGCATTCCGAAAATAATATCATCACCTCTGCTTTTAAAATTCGTAAATTAAAAGAGAATTTTTTGCCAATCTTTTTCCTCTTAAAAACTGGACACAATTATTTGTAAGTTATCATTTGGCCATTAGCTACACGCACTCGCATGGGCCTGGTTAAGGTCTCCGTGTTCAGGCCCAATTGTTGAATTAATAACGGGTCAACAAAACTGTGGGTTGACCCACTATCAATTAACACCGTAACACCTTGCCTTTGTACTAAACCAGCTATACGGATCTTTGTGGAAGCATTATCTAGGCCCATCATGGCATTTAGTGATACTTCACCATGTTCCATTTCTTATCCGCCTTCAGTTATGTCCATGTTATCCACTTGCTCGCCTAACTCAACATCCTCTTGACCCTCAACTTGCCCGTCCATGGCATTCAATGTTTTGGGCTTGCACCTATACCCAGGGTGATAGGTTTCATAGTACCTATAGCATAAGTTCCTTTCTCTCAATGTTTCAAGGGATGGTTTTAGGCCTGGAAATTTAAAGGGAACCATTGGGCTTTTATGGAGAACGGGGTTAGAAAGATTAGGGGCATTGTGTTATAAATAAATTGATGGGGCCTGGGGTATTTGGGTGCAGTGCTCTTGGCTTGAGTATTTTGGGACTGCTAATACAATCTAGCCATGTTGTAAGCTGCTACAAGGGACTGGGGGTTTGTAACTTTGACCATGGGTCCAATATCATCTTTTAAGCCACCCACAAAGCAAGTGGCAAAATAAAGTTCATCTAAATGGGGCTTACCACTTAGTCTGTACACCGCAAGTCCTCAAATTTCTTTTGGTAACTATCAACGTCCGTCATTTGTTGTAACCGATTAAAAGTGGTAACCATATCCAATGGCCCCATCCCATCGTAACATTCATAAATGTCCTTAAAAAAAATTGGCCTAATAAATTTGGCCTTTACGGTCAATAACATATGAATCAAACCAATTATCAAATTTGTCTTTAACATTAACAGCCACATAAGTCATTTTAGCAACATCTGACACTTGATAATAGTCAAAATAACATCACATCGTCGTATCCATCCCCTAACGTTTTTTTCATCAAATTCAGGGAATTCTAACTTGGCCTTAAGGAATCTTAGGTGCTGGGAATTTGTGTCTTGGTTAGAAAGAATGGTGGGAATGGTATTATAGGACTGGTTAGGTGAGTGCCTTGCCATATGTTTGGCTTATGTGATATAGGGAGGAATTTGAGTATTGTACTGAGGCATATAAGTATTTTATTGAGGGTTTTGGGCCACATTGGTCACTTGGGCCGCTGGGATTGTGTAATTGGGATGATAACTGGAAAATGGGGCTGAAAGTAGTTGGTTATTTATGCTATGGTGGGTGTATGAGTTTCTGAGGGATACTGGTATTATAGAGTTAATAGCGACAGAGAGGGAGTGAGAGAAGTAAGGATTCATAGGGGCGAAAAAACGAGTTTCATTCAAAGTGAAGGTATTTCCATGGCGAGAAATATTAGGGCTAGGAATGGTTAAGGCCAAGTTTCTACTTACACTAGACGTTACTTGCGTAAGAACAGTAGGGGTCGAGTAAGCTAGACTCATCGGAGTTGATGGGAGTGGTCGTTGAGCTGTATTAACCGACGATTTCCCAGTTTTCAAGTATAATCCACCTTGCAATGCACCCAGATAAAAGCGACCCCCTATGTTGGAATCGTTTCTCCTACGTATATCCATTACCAAGTCTTTCATTCGTTGGTTACTTTCTGCATTTTGACGTTGTATTTCCTCCATACGTTCCATCCGTTTTGTGGAAACTTTCATGAAGGTTTGTAGTTGTAACCCCAGATCTGTAGACCCATCTCCCTCACTGGACGAAGCCGCCGGAGGAGGTGGACGTACTATGGTCGTCGGATCAGATGCTCGGATGCCAAATATAGCACTTGAGCTACTGATTTTGGATTAAAGGCAGAAAACAAAAAATTAAAGAGAAAATAATTGAACAAGCAAGTTGATATTTCATATACACTTCTCCAGAATACAAAAGATGCTAAATATAGAGAGGACTCAACCATCTACAGCTGTCCTTAACAGTGGCTAAACAGTCGTTAGGGAAATAAAATAACAAAAGCTAAAGACAACCTATAACTTAACTGGGCTAATTACCACTAGCAACTTAATGAGACTTAAACCAGCCCAACAAGGATAAAGAAAAGGCTACGCCCAACGAAGTATTAAGTCACGAATTGGAATCGTGACATATTTATTACCTTTCACAATAATAGATATCGAATAACTATATTCACATGTTATTTTTTACTAGCAAAAATATATGCGATGAACATTAAGAAAAATCCAATATCTAATAAATAAAATCAACTTCGATGTAATATAATTGAAGTGATTTAGATCATTTTTTATGATTAACAAACAAAGAAGAACAGTGGAGGGTGAGAAGAGAGAAAAAGAGGAAGAAAGTATAGCTTGTGTATTTGATCAAGAATAAATTGAAGTGTACAATGCTATCCTTGTGTGGGTGTATATATAAACAAGGATTAAAGCTAAGAGTAATTAGTAGCTAATTAACTAACTTTACACAACTAACTAACTGCATAGCTAAGTGATTGACTGATTTCTTAAGTGATTAATTCTACTTATCAATATATTATTCAACACTCCCCCTCAAGTTAGGTGATGTGAAAATATTGAGCACACCTAACTTGGAATTGAGGTACTAATGTTGCACCTTAGTCAAGCCTTCAACAAGATATTTGCAGGCTGTTATTTAGTTGAGATGTACTGAGGTTTCACTTTTCTTTGCTGAATATTTTCTCTGACAAAGTGACAATTTATTTCAATATGCTTTGTCCTCTCATGATAGAATGGATTTGCAGTTATTTGAATAGCTAATTATCTATCACTGAACATTTTAACATGCAAAGTAATCTTGACTTCCAATTTTTCTAGTCAGCCAAGTAATCAATCAAGTTCAGAAACTGTAGATGCCATACCTCTGTATTGTGCTTCTGCAAAGCTTCTTGAGATAGTAGTTTGTATTTTTTTTATTTCCTAGAGACCAGTGAATCTCCTAGTTTGATTAAGAATCCTGACAATGATCTTTTAGAATGAGCACAGGCTGCCCATTCAGCATCACAAATGTAGTGACAGTACGAACATCTTTATTTCAAATCAAAACACCTTGTCCAGGTTGAGTCTTGTCATATCTAACATTTCTCAAGGCTGCTTCCATGTGTGATTTTTGTGTTGTTGTACATATTGACTCGGTGGTTGTACACTGAATGCTATGACTGGTATTGTGATTTTTAAGTAGAGAAGTTTCCCAATCAATCTGTGATATGGTCCAATGTCGGTAAGTACACTAGAACGAATTTGATTATCAGGGACGAGTTATTTTGTCACTAAAGATTCATATTTCGTCACCAAAAATCTTCCGTGACGAAAAAAATTTCGTCAACCATTCGTCCCTAAATGTGGGTCGCTAAATGTATACAGAGACAACTTAGTGCTTCGTCTCTAAATGAAGTTGCATTAACTACGAGGAATTCCATTTTATCTCCGAACTATTATACTATTTATGACGAATTTGTTCCAAAAAAAAAATAAAAAATTGTTTTATAGTTTTTTGGCAC
>NC_081348.1:1937790-2035719 GCF_029784015.1 Lycium ferocissimum
TTTCATGCGCGGGTACCGCTTTACCTACATTGTTCTTTGGGTTTCATATTGTTTGATGAAATTTGATTTAAAAAAGGGGGCCCCCGTGATCGGAAGGTGGGTTCAAATTTATGTAAAAGAGTTTGTTTCGTGAAGGGCAAGAAAGCCCCCCTGAGGAAGGGAAACCGAGTCTAACTGAGGATTCCCGTTTTTCCTTTGGGTTTTTCCCCGCCCCCATTTCGCCGAGGCGACCTTTTGGTATCCGTTTAACATCTTTTCCCCATAAAATTTTTTTAATTTTTCCCCTTTTTTTCGACTTTAAATTTAGCTCTTTTTTTTCCCCGGGGGGCCCGGACGCTTCTGGGGGCCAATTACCCAAATATTTTGTAATTTGGGCAAAGAAAAAAAGTTGAAAAGTTACTTTGAAACGGCCCTTTTTTCTTAACCGATTTGAGGGGAGGTTTTGAATTGGGGTTTCGGCCCCGCCCAAACGCCCCGATATTTTTAAACGGGTTAGGAAATTGGAATTAAGGTATCGGGGGTTGACTCGGTCAATGAGACCTCGCGTTGGGAATTCGAGACACGGGCACGTTCTAGCGTGTTTTTATGTGTGTATTTGTATGGTATGCGAGCGGATACGGCCTCGAAAAATTGGAAAATCGAATTGAATTGTGAAACTTCAAAGTTTTACGGTGTCCGGTGCCCAGTTTCGAAGCGGCACAAGACCGGCGGCATGATACTTCCTCTGTTGGAGCGGTCCAAGCATTTTAGGCTTGATCCCTAAAACGGTCAAGGGACCACTGAGGCGGCTCGGCTGGGGCAGTCCCAGTGTCACCAAAGCGGGTGACGGGCAGTGTGTATAATTAATGAAATGTTAAAAGCCTTTAGACCCTCATTTATTTCTATTTCGAAATTAGAGCTTTTGAGGACTGTTCTTGGAGATATTTTGGGAATACTGCGGAGATGAATCTTGCTATCCCTCTTCTATTTCATTAATCCTAATCATCATAGATTCCCCTTTTCCTTTAACAATCCCTTAGTAATGGAAGATGAAAGTGGGTTTTAATGAACATTTTCTCTAGGCTTATTAATGATGAAATTGATAGGGTTTATGCTAGTTTTTGATGAATCTAAGTTTATTAATCATATATCTTCCATTTCTGTATGTTGAATTTTGGAATCAAAGAGTTAGGGTTTATACCCAAATTGGGGGTTTTGTTTCTAATTTGAAATTGGGTAAATCTATGAGTTAATTTAGCAATTAGTGGTTGGGTTATGATCACCTAGTGCTTAATTTGATATTTTGCTTTCGAATTTCCCGTTTTACCCTTGTGGGCCCCGTTTCCCCAATTTCTCGGGTTAGATTGACCTAAATTGAATGATAGTGATATTAGTATCATTCTTCATGATTTCTAATCTAGATCTCGAATATGCCTAGTGTCACGACCCAACAAGAGGGCCATGACAGGTACCCGATACTAGCTACCGAGCACCCCTTATCGTACTATCTATCATAGTTCCCCGCACTTAGCGGTGAAATGGTCACTAATTATCTTCACAAAACATGCATATATACATAAGCTCTCGAGGTGTGAAAAGTGATATACAAAAATATACACGAAGGTGATTATTAGATACCTATTACCCACACATATGTATCTACGAGCCTCTAATTAGAATACTGAACATTTGGACGGGATAGGACCCCGCCATGCCCCAAAACATATACACAAAAAAATGTACCGATATGCGGCAACTCCGGAGTAGTGTAGTGCTTACGCAAGCAGTTACTGCGACAAGGCTCTAAGGATCCGTACCGTCTCCCCGTCTACCCGTGGCATGAACACGAGCGTCCGCGAGCAGGGACATCAAGACGAGTAACGTACCGAGTATGTAAGGCATGAACGATAATATAATAAGGATACAAGTATGAATAATAACAGAATGAAAATATAGAGCATATCGTAAGATAAAAGAGTAACCTGTACATATGAGTGCCTCTTAGGGCGGATGTCTGGGCATGCTTAGCTGGAAAAACATTTCTTGTTCATGTATACAGAAAATAGAACATATCATATTGCCGAGGAACGTCGGCTCCGATTCATGGAACCACATATGTCCCGCGTCCCGGCATCCCGCGTCCGGGATGATAACATTTCATATTATACCAACTGATCAAAGGCTACGCGCCTATAGCGCCTCGCCCTTTTTCCCATACTCCCCATTTACATATACATATATCATATACATATATGTTATAAGCAGCATGCAGGAGAGCCCAAGGAAAGTTATGTCTCTATCGGAGTGACGTAAGGTCGGTAACCTCCGATTATATTATGGAATAATCATCATCGCTTTATCTACTTGGAAGGAATAATTATTATAAAAAATGCGAGACTATCAATGAAGAATAGCATCAAGAGAAAACATAGAATAAGATCATAAATCTCATAAGGCACACAATTCATATACTACTTTGAAGTCTTTTGAAAACGAGTCATTATCAAAGAATAAAATGAGGATCAAGAAATAGCTCAATATTCTCATATTTATATTAAACCCACAACTTGAGACTTTCAAACATGAAACCATTCTCATCATAATCATCATAGACATATTCTCATCTTTGACATCATCGTTGTCATTACAAAAACATGTCCGTCGTTGTAGTCATCAAAAGCTTACAAAATCATAAACCTTTGTTTTGGAAAAATACGGACATTTAGAAAACATGTATGGACTATTAGAAAAAGGAGCCATGCCTTTGAGTCAAGGGCTTCCGACTTTGACACTAAGGATATTATGGAAACATTTAAGGTATCACAATATAGGAGTCATGCCTTTGAAAGAAAGGGACAAGCCTTAACATACCTGTTCAACCTCCTATTAGCTACGCTTATTTGTCCAAGCTCGTAAATCTACATTCGAGAGAATTCATACTAATGTTAGTCTCCTTATCACACACTTATCCTAAGTTTCAATTTAAACTATTTTATATTCTGTCGAAAATCGGGCAGCATCTCCCCTGTTTATGTGCCTAGCCCGAATTCTTAGTTCAACAACTAATAACAACAACAACAACAACAACAACAATACCAACATCAATAATATCATTTCCCATATCAAAGTGTTCCATAAAAGCATTACCCCCACACGCCGTTTTCCAACTTCCATAACTAATTAACTCGCTATACAATCATTAAACCACTCTATCTTCGTAAATCAACCGGTATTAACATAAATAGGAAGATATCCATACCTTTTTCTTACAAAAACAGCAATATCTTCGGTGTTCTCCTAGAATCCAAACCAAAATCCACCGCAAAACGACACTACAATCACAGTTGCGCACTATCCGAACCTAAACTACACTCCGCCTCATAAAATTCCATCAATTTTATGCTATCCTCAACCCTCAACTGTTCTCTAGAATTTTCTTGCACAAATCTGATGAAAAAAGGGGTTTTACCCTTATATAAGGTTCAAATTCGGGTCACTGTAGCAGTTTACTGTAGTACGCGTTTCTGCTTTGTCAGCCAAACTTGTAACGTCCATGATTCTCTACTCCGATATCCTATCGATGAGAGGTGTATTGCGTTGGAAACTAGATTCGACGAACTTCATTTTAGGCTTTTGAAACACCTAAAAACTCCTAATATACTAAGAGATATACCCCTCCAAAGTTGACTAAAAATCTGCGCAAAATTCTGTCAACTTTTTTTTCCAAATTTTTCGACGAATTTATTTTCTTCGATTGGCTTGGTCCCGGAACCTTTGGGCACTTGCTTGACACTTTTTAAGAGTATTCATTAACCTTATAAGAGTTCCATGACCTCTCCAAACTTACTTTAGTTTACTTACAACACAAACGACGCGAAAATTTTTTGAGTTGTAACACCTAGGCTACTTTGGTTCTAAGGCTGAGCGGAAAGGCAAGGCAAAGGTGTGAGTTGTTGGCGTTTGCGGTTCGGCCATCCAGGTAGGTTATGGCTTACCCTTGGTCAGACTTCGTATAGCGAATCACATATTTAGATTATATTGTCGGAGACAGCATGTAAAGCTTGGGGTATTAAGTTGGGTTGGATATTGCCTTGGGTTGGTCCCTGTTGTGTGTTGGCTCTAGTTATCCCGTTGTGTCGTGATTTGATTGTTCTATATGGTTGGCTTGATGCCATGAGTTTTTGATAGATATTGGTTTCTGTTTTACCATCTTGACCACAATGTTGTTAGCGTACCCATGTTGGTACTTGTGATTCAGATATCTTATTGGCGTACCCATGTTGGTACTTGTGATTCGGATATCTTGTTGGTGTACCCACTGTTGGTACTTGTGATTTGTATATATTGTCGGCGTACCCATTGTTGGTACCTGTGATATTAAGCATGATTATTGATGATGATACATGCATTGCACGCACTCTCATTTTTCATGATACACTGTTGAGACACTGATGACATTTGATGAAACACTTTAATGAGCTGGGCTCGGTTTTACTTGAGTAACGTGAGAGGTCGATATCCGATGTTAGTTCCGGAATCATTGATTGAGTGAGTGCATGGACTCTGCGGGTCCCCCAGAGTGGTGCAGGTGAGAACCTCCCCTCACTCCCCTCCCCCCTTCCCCTTCCCCCCCACCCCCCTCCCTGTGGGCAAAGATCCGGGGTTCCGTCTGTCTGTTGGGCAAAGATCCGGGACGGGGGGCACTTAGACTTCGCGAGATGTCGATATTTTCGTCCAGAGTACATGTGTACACAACATTTGCATGACATTGCATTGCATTCATATACTATTGCATTGCATTATGGCTTAATTTTGAGATGTTTTGGTGTTGTACCTGTGATGTTGTATTCGGAGTTGATACATTCAGAAGTGGCACATTTGGGATTAGATGCTTTACTTAGGCGATGATGTGTACTTGGATTCGCTTACATTTTATTTATACTTGTTGGTTTGTCTGCCTATCTGCTTTATTTTCTGAATTGTGCAAGCTATGCTTAGTCTGTCGATGATGCCTACTAGTACTGTTGTTTTGTACTGACCTGCACTTGCTATATTCCTTTATGAATGCAGAGTATCAGGTTGGATCTGCTTCCGTTACACGTGGCTGATAGTCGCTTCAACATTATCTTCGAGTTTCCAGGGTGAGCATGGTCATTCGCTGCCTTGAAGACTTCTCTATCATTATGCCCTATTTCTATTCAGAGATATAGACACTTTATGTATTATTATTCCAGACTTGTATTATTTCTCTTTTAGATGTTCTTGTATTACTCAGACTAGACCCTGGGGGTATCATTATTATTCCGTACTATTCTACTATATATATCTATATATATCGTGAGACTTACGTTTTTATTCTATTCCATTGCTTGATTTAATTATTTATATCTTAATTATCGCTGGGTTAACGGTTCCCTTACCGAGGTGGGAGAGGTAAGTGCCCGCTCGGTTTATGCCAAAATAGGTCGTGACATATCGCTTGATAACAATGAGGTTCGAGAGATCCCAAATTTATAATTAAAATATAAGAAGTGCGGAAGCAAAAATATAGAAAAGAATCTAAAAAATAGAAATTAAAAGATATGGGAAATTCGAAGGAACAATCCACGAATTTCCAAGAACGTAACTTCTAGAGTCTGGACAAGATTCAAGTAACAACGTATAGATTTATATGAAGATATCTAACGACTTTACTTGAGATAACAAATCAAAAACAATAGATTAGGATCTCTAATGCTTTGTGAGTAAGTTAAGACAACAATAGTAGTTAGAACTAATCGCCTTCGAAAGAATACCAAAAAGAAATCAAAGAAGAAATTATCTTACTACTTTGAACTAAGAACTAGTTAGGTTGAAAGATAAACCCCAAAGTAATGCCACAATGGTTCAAAAGAACTCTCAATATAATATATTCGTCAAAATCTGATTTACAATAAAAGACAAGCACCCCTTTATATAGTAGTAAAGAAGGAGCTAGTCAAGACTTCAATAAATGAGAATTATGTTTCCTAGAAGCATAGAAGACTGCCCACACTTGGACCAATGCAAGTCAACATACACTTAGACCAATGCAAGTCAACATAGATTAAAACAACTAATAAATGCTCCCTCTGTTTCAATTTATTTGATCCTATTTCCTTTTTAGTCCGTGCCAAAATGAATGACCTTTTTCCTAATTTGGAAACAAATTCACTTTATGAAATGATTTACAGCCACACAAATATTCAAAACTTATTTTGAACCACAAGTTTCAAAAGTCTTCACTCTTTCTTAAATGTCGTGCCCAGTCAAATGGGTTCACATAAATTGAGACAGAGGGAGTATATATTCTAGAAACTATTTTTGGGCTGATTTGGGCTGCTGGAAATTTCTTCTTTTGGGGCTAATTTGGGCCTCATTCCATCTCATTTTGGACTTTAATTTGGGCCTCCAAATAGATGTAAGACTTGCACAAAATATCTTGATTGGGCTGGAGCTCTTCTTCCATCACAAGTCACTTTTGAATTGTTAATTGCAGCCCATTGAGAAAGTCTTGAAATTTCCTTGTTTGAGATCTTGTCATGGGTCTTCTTGGAACTTCCAAAGCTTCATCCATGTCCTTAACTGATGTTGAGATGCCATGGATGCTATCATTTTCCCTCACCTCTTCAGGGATATTTCCATAGTGTTGCTCTTGGGGTATGCCTTCTGGCGGATTCCCAACCATGCCCAGTAATCTGTCTACCTCCTCAATTTTCTTTCCTATTTCCTCGAGATGCTTTTCCATTTGTATCACCTTATCCCGCAACATCTCAGCTGTCTCTCCAAAAGTCCGCGCTTCCTGCTCTCCTTGATTCGCCATCGTAAGTCAACCTTTAATGGAGATAAATTCGGGTAAGTTTTAAGCCTCGTGGTTTCTCTTTGGTTATGTAGTTTAGATCATCAGACCAATTGTACTCAATATTTTATATATGACAACACACATAGCAAGTAGGTATGTGAAACGCGTAACAAGCAAACATGTAATTTGTAGCTATTTATATTGCTTGTATTCCTAAGGCCTTTTTGAGTTAAGGCTTTCTTAATCGTTTGAAACATTTAAGTGCCATTTGTGAAGATGAACCATTGCCCTGAAAAAGTTATCATGATTTAATAAATAATAATACTAATATCTTCCACGAAGGGATTACCGGTGGGCCTTTGTGGAAATAACAGATTATGATCTGGCATGTGTCGCCTCCTTAGACAGGTTCCATTGCTGTCTATGGCATCCCTAATTTCTTCTAGGGTTGGAGTCATTTCAATATCACCAAAACGGAACAACATTTCCTTGTAATCCCAGTACCCGGCCAACACCTCTATCAGCTCCGAGCGACCCTTCATTGTCATGATAGAGGGTAAGTGTCCTAAAGTGCAACTAATTGTTCTCCGGTAGGCATCACCCAAGCATTCATACCAAGCTCTTAGCAACTCTAGAGCCTCGGTGACTATGAAAAAATGGATTATGTGTTCCATCTATAAAACAAAACACAGTTAAGATTCCGCCATCCCCATAGGATCAATGGTTCATCACATAGGCACAAACATGTTTCCACATAGCACATAAATGAGTTGCGTTGTTCTTCGGGTCATAGACCGTCCGAACACAAGGTAGTCTCTCTTTATGAGCCTTATGTAGGTCTGAGATACCCAAAGCTCGTCTAAATATGAATGTTGTAGTCCAAAGAGGGACTTGGCTTACCTCTATCCTAGTTTTCACTAGAGTGGGCTTTTCACAAAAGATCGGGAGCCCGAGCGAACATCTGGGGCT
The DNA here is from genome assembly GCF_029784015.1 of Lycium ferocissimum. NCBI lineage: Eukaryota > Viridiplantae > Streptophyta > Magnoliopsida > Solanales > Solanaceae > Lycium > Lycium ferocissimum. The sequence goes on from NC_081348.1 coordinate 1,945,559, forward strand.
GAACCGTTAGGGCTGTTGGACGACCGCGAAACAACCCTGCCTCATAACAGTTCCAAAAGAAATTTTTTGGTTTTATACTGAAGGAACGACCGCGTGCTCCGCGAAGTCGCCTTTGGAACAAAGTGTAAAATAAATGCCAGGAGTGGTGGAGTTATGATATGCATGCAATGACAGTTAATAATTGACAGTTCACCCTTTACCAAAATGCTCAGAATTCCTCTCTGAATTTTTCTTTTTTCTTAGATCCATCCATAAAACCAAACTTATTTCTTCCTAATAAAGCTAGACGCATAAATCTATACCATAAAGAGTAATTCTCAGACCAAGTTAATTGTAGAGAAATTAGGGAAAATACCACTTACATCAGTATCGTTCAAACAAAGAGGATCATTGTGATCTGTGATCTAAGTTGTTCCTTGTAATTATTGAGAAGATTGAACCTAGAACCACTGACTCCATCGTTCGCAATTCCATTATCTTGAGGTTGTGAAGGAATTGGTGTCTCCTTAGTAGCAGTACAAGAATTTGGAGTACCATTATTTTTCATTGTTGCAGAATTCTACAAGAAATGAATTCTTGAACTGAAATTCATTAAGAACTATTTTAGCGGAATTTGATAGGTCACAAATTGAAGCTGAAATCAATCAGAAGTTTTGACTGAACGTTGAATCAATCGTTCAATGCTCTGATACCATGAACTGATTTAGATCATTTCAATAATATTTTGGAAAAAAAAGAGTTCTGGATGAATCGGTTTTTACCACCTAGCTCCCCCCTGCCATCAAAACTTGAAAAGGGGAGAGAAATTGATGTTGGATTGAGAGGAGTAATATTTCTTCTCTTATATTTGACGTGAAAACCGCATAATACTCAACTCATTGCATCATCTATTTGACAGTATCCTTGTGTGAAAACATGCTTTCTTTTTCTCCTTTTAAAAAATACATCTATATTTATCTTTCTAAATGAAAATAGTGGTTCTGCCCCAAATTTAGGGGGTAAATAAAGTAATACTACTAGTAAGTTGATTTGACAAAAAGGATTTAAATGATGTTTGTGTTTGACTTGGATTGAGTTAATGAGCAAATTTGGGGAAGAATCCAAACCACAATCGTCAATAGCACTCAACCAAAAGGAACCTAAACTGATTTGAAATCCAACAAAGAAGCAACACAAAGTGAGTAACTTCAATTTGAATATCAAGGACAATGATTCTCAAACAACTAAGAAATCACACTCTTAGGCACTAATCACTCAACTAATCAAGCTTCTAAGATATCTAGATAATCTACCAAACAAAATATAATTCACCAATTTCAGTTTTCATCAAAATTCAAGCTAAGGTTGAAATAAGCCTAAGGCTCTTATTTATAGTCTTTCCTATTACAACTAAGGCCCAAAAGTGGCCTTTGCACAAATAGCCCAAGTTGGGTCAAATAGCCCTCTTGCGTCTCTAGCCATCTTTTGTGGCCTCTACTTCTTTGCCTTCCTCTTCAATATCCCTCCAAGCAATCATCCACACGTTGTACACTCTTAAGACTTACTCTTCAAGCTCCTCCAATGCTCTTCTCTCCATGAACATAGCTTGTAGAACTTGGAGCTCATTTGCTTGGCTACGTGTGAAAGGTCTTGAGCTCTTTGGGGTCATATCATCCTCCTCTTCTTGAAAAGGATTCGTCCTCGAATCTAAAGGATCCCCTACAACACAAGAAGTTAGATCACTTACATTGAAAATATTATGGACATTATACTCACTTTGTAAGTTGATATTAGGCATTATCATTGATATTCTCAAGGACTTTAAATGGCCCATCTCCTCTTGGGCACAACTTGCCCGTCCTCATTGGAGGAAACCTCTTCTTTCGAAAGTTAACCCAAACCCAATCATCCGGTTGGAAGTTCACTCTCTTTCGTCCTTGGTTTTGTGTTTTGGCCACACTTGTGTTGATCTTATCAATGTTTTCCTTTACCTTTGCATGAATCTTCACCATTTTGGCTGCCTTTTGCATCTAAACTCACAACAACATCACTAGACAAAGGGGTTACGATTAAGAGAAACAAAGGATCAAACACATAACAAACTTCAAATAGAGTCATGCTAATAAAAGAGTGGAGAGACCTAATATATGCAAATTCAATCAAAGACAAATGGTTCTCCCAAGAAGTTAGTTTTCCTCTAATCACACACCTAAGCATGCTCCTAAAAGTCCTATTCACTACTTCAGTTTGCCCATCCGTTTGAGGGTGACAAGAAGTAGCGAACATGAGCTTGGTGCCAAGTGCACTCCATAGACTCTTCCAAAACTGACTAAGAAATTTGGAGTCCCTATCACTAACAATAGTGCGAGGTACCTCATGCAATTTAAGTACATGAATAACAAACAAAAATGCCACATAAGAGTCATCATCACACTTGTGGCATGGTATAGAATGAGACCTTTTTGAGAACTATCTACCACAAAAAATATGCAATGATGACCCCTTTTGGTTCTTGGAAGACCCAAAACAAAATCCATAGAAATTTCAATCCAAGGACCATTAGGGGTGGAAGGGGAGTGTACAAACCTTAAGGCCGAGTCTTCAACTTTGCTTGCTTTCACTCCAAGCATTGCCCAAAAAGCTTCTCCACATCATGTGCTACACCTCGTACTTTCGTACATTAAGTTTCTTCATGAGTTGGTTGCTATGGATTCGGAAAACGGAATTATTTTTTAGGATATGTGAGATTAGACGTATTCATCTTGAGTATACGAGGGTTTAAGCTCATGTTTGGTAAGTATTGGAAGGATTAGAGGATGAACGAATCGAAGAGAATACGTTTCGTCAAAATTTGATATTGAGGGGAAAAATACGGACCGTATCTTGAGAAATACGGATCGTACTTGGAATGTGGTTCGTCCTTCTCTTAGCAGAGAGGTTGAATTTCATGTTGGTAATTATGGTCCATATATACGAACCGTATATAAATATACGGTCAGTATTTTTGGCCATATTTTTAAATCGGTTTTAGTTCTTTTTTTAATATTTGGTATACTTATCATTTTAACTCATTTTCTCCACTTCCTCTGATCTCTAACCTTCTAGAAAACCTTCTCTAACAATATCTAATTAATTCCTAAGAAAATCAAGGATCAAAAGAGAAGATCAAGTGTCTAAAGGTTCTAAAGTGATTATGGAAGCTTGTTTCTCCTCTTGGTAGTGGTTTTTGAGGATACTTCAAGGTGAAGCACTGTTGGAATTGATGTGTTCTTGAGTTTTGAGGTAAGATTATATCTTTACTCCATGTTTATGAGTTTGTATGATGGTTATGCTAGGTTTGGAGGGAAAGAAGTTGGAGGGAAGGTCCAAAAATATGAATTTGAGTTTACGTTGAGATGTAATCTAACTTAAGCCATGTTGTTAATATGTTTTTAAGCTAAAACCTTATTGTAAGGATAGTAGTTGGTGTTCAAATTGTATTGAGGTTGTTATACTTGGTATAATCGGAACAATAAAGTGTAAAAGTGTTGTATACAAAGCATATATTGGGTTGTTCTGATGTAAAATCTTCGGGTGAGTAGTGATGTGGAATTAAAGAGACTTATATGAGGTTGTTGTTTTGTTCTTGGCTGCTAGGTGTACTTTCATGACTAAGGAGATTGGAATACTATCACGACAGTTTCATTGTGGGATTTTGTTGACGACTTGAGGTATGTTAAGGCTAACTTTCCTTCTTTTGGCATGATCCTTATGAACGAAATGTAAACGTAACGCTACTCCATAATGATTCTATGCTTAGTAGCTAGGGATGGTCCATGTTGATTCATGTTCTAGTAATGTTGTTCAGTACGTCTTTCTTTAGATTCAGTATGATTCATAGAGTCACTTATTAATGAAAATGCTATCTCATAATGATGTTCGGAGGTGTAACGACCTTACGTCACTCCGACAAATTCAGGATGTACTCTTATCATATTCATGCATTGTATTATATATATATATATATATATATATATATATATATATATATATATATATATATGGGGTATGGGGAAGGTTACAAAGTTATATATGCACTACCACCTGATCAGCTGGTCACTTGATGATGATGCCCACAGAGGCCGATATGATATGATAGGATGCCCATAGAGGCTTGACAGGCGTTATATACGTGTATATATATAAGTATGACCAAGCGTTATATACACATATACATGTATACATTCAGCACTTATGCATAGCATTGGCCCTCAGAGGCAGTCCAGACATACAGGTTGCATTTATTTCATCCTATGTATTTTTATGTCTCTTTCATGTTACTTTTATGCCTTACATACTCAGTACTTTGTCCGTACTAACGTCCCTTTTCTGGGGGCACTGCATTTCATGCCCGTAGGTTCAGGTAGACAGGTTGATGATCCGCCTCCGTACGTTGCTGTTCAACTGATATTGGAGCACTCCCCTTGTTCTAGAGTTGCTGTTGTGTTTTGGTACGTTATACTTTAGTGTACATATGGGTATGGCGGGGCCTTGTCCAGACCTTGTTATGTCATGCATTCTATTAAAGGATTGTAGACAGTGTCGTATAGTCAGACGTTGTGTGGCCCCCTTGGCTTACATTTTTGTTGTATATTCATCTATGATGGCCTTGTCGGCTTGTACTTTTTATCCAGCATAGTTATATAGTATGTCTTCTCGGGCTCATCCATTTTCAGCATATTTCTCATATGGTCTAGCAGATTTCCATCTGATGACCCTTGTGGTCCACCCTTGTTTATGATTATGATATGCTATGAAAGCATGATTATCGATGTTCGACAGGTAGAGCCCGGGTGCCCGTCATGGCCCTCCGATTTAGGTCGTGACATCATGTCTTGTGTTGGGCTAATAAAATTGTTCATGGAGGATGTCAAGTGTCTTGGCCACTCTAAAGTGTCCAATCATACCTCCACTATGAGCTTCTTTCACAAACAACTCTCTCCATGAGCTCATAGGCACACACATTTGGCCATCCTTGAACAAGAAACCATTAACTAGTTGGAACCGGTCAACCCTCTTCCCTTGAGTCAACTCCTCACAAATCTCTTTGAAGTCAGCGTTCTTATAATAGAACTCCTTTAGGCTCTCAAATGCTATCATCCTAGAAGTCATAGTATTGAGCAACAAAAGCCTTCTAGACAATGCATTATCCACCACATTTTCCTTGCCTCGTTTGTAGTTGATCACATAAAAAAATGTTTTAATGAACTCCACCCATTTTGCATGCCTCTTGTTTAGCTTTGATTAGCCCTTCAAGTGTTTTATGACTCATGATCCTACCGGATAACAATTTCCTTATGTCATAGGTAGTGTTTCCAATGAGATAACACCCACAGAAGTGCATATAACTCCTTGTCATAAGTAGAGTAGTTCAAAGAGGCACCCTTTAGTTTCTCACTAAAATAAGCCAATGGCTTACCCTCTTGCATCAAGACTCCACCTATGCTACCCTGGACAATGAGATAACAACTGCACAAGTGCATATAACTCCTTGTCATAAGTAGAGGAGTTCAAAGAGGAACCCTTTAGTTTCTCACTAAAATAAGCCAACGGTTTACCCTCTTGCATCAAGACTCCACCTAAGCTACCCCGGAAGCATCAGACTCAATTTCAAACATTTTGTCAAAATTTGGCAATTACAACAACGATGAAGAACTCAACAAGGACTTCAATTCTTGAAACGCCTTCTCTTGCTCTTCCCCCAAACAAAAGGTACATCTTTCTTGATCAATTCGGTTAAGGGAGATGCAATGGTACTAAACCCTTTCACAAATCATCAATAGAAACTTGCCAACCCATGGAAACTCCTCATATCAGTTACATTCCTAGGGGTGGGCCAAGTTCTAATCGATTCCACCTTTTCTTCATCAACCTCCACACCATTCACACTCACAACAAAACCCAAGAATACTACTTTATCAACACAAAAGGAACGCTTCTTGAGATTAGCAAACAAACTTTCACGCAACAATACATCAAACACTTGCATCAAATGGCTCACATGTTCCTCAATAGATTTGCTATACACAAGAATGTCATCTAAGTAAACCACAACAAATTTATTGATAAAAGGTTTCAACACATGATTCATTAATCGATGATGGTGCTAGGTTCATTGGCTAGGCCGAATGGCATAACAAGCCACTCATATAGACCAAACTTGGTCTTGAAGGCCGTTTTCTACTCATCATCGGGTTCATTCGAATTTGGTGATAGCCACTTCTACGATCAGCTTTAGAAAACACACTTAATCCACAAAGCTCATCATGTCACGACCCAACCCCGTAGGCCGTGAATAGTGCCCGAGCTGGGCACCCAAACACACTCACCAAATCCGAATCATAGACAGATAGCTTATGCGTATACAAATATCAGACGCTGTCTCAAATTATCTCAAACTGTCTCAAACACATCTCAAACACAACCATATATATATCAGAAGCCGGCAAGGCTATCAAATGGCGCAACGGCCCAAAACATATACAAATGCAAGCCGACAAGGCGCAACGGCGAATGAGATCGCCCGGAACATATAACATACAACACACACACACGAATAGGCACAACCCACATACACGTCTACGGACCTTAAACGGACAAACGAATCATATGACGGAACGGGGCCCCGCCGTGCCCCGAACAAACACATACATATGCGTGAACGAATATATACCAAAATATGGGCTCGAATAAAGGGAGCACTCCAACACGGCGAGAATAGGTGTCCTAAGCGGCGGATCACCGGCGTACGTCTGTACCTGCAGGCATGAAACGCAGCCCCCGAAGAAAGGGGGTCAGTACGAAATATGTACTGAGGATGCAAAACAGAAGATACAGTAAAAAAATTTGAGTCATAATCGAAACAGAGATACAGGAAGTAAGTGCAAATCCAAATACCAAAATGTTTATTTTCAAAGTACAAATCATGTATAGGGCTCAGAAAATATGGTCGCCCGCCCGTCATTGGGGCCATAACACCAGAAAGTTTCAAATCTCCGTATCCCGTCACACATCATAACACGGATAACGCCATACACGACATAACACCAAATATAAGCGGAACCGGCCCTAGCGAGGTGCTCGGTGAACCGTAACACGACATAACACCGGAGTATAACAAAGTGCGCACGACAACGGAACCGGCCGGGACTCGGCGAAAGATACAACGAGAATGCACGAGCGAGTCGTGAGTAACCATATGTACAAAATCATTATCATAGACTCAAAAGATAAGTAAAATGACCATACTTGGAAATCGGAATAGTAGCCAAACCAAATTCTTTCAAAAGTCATCAGGATTACAAAAAGAAGAGTCGCGGGGCCCACGGACTGGTGTTGACCCAAGCCGGGCCCGCCTATGGAAAACATACTCATCATACGCCATACAATCTCCTACGAACATATCGAGGCAATCCGAGCCTTTACGTGAAAGATACGGGCGTTCGTAGTTACGAAATTTTTAAAAGCCAAACTTTTTATGCAAAATTTGAAAATCAAATATTCCAAAGACATAAGGGCCAATATTTCATCATATCAAGCGTACGAATTCCAAGAAACAAATAAGAGAGTCATACATGCTCGGATTGCGAGAATAGAATTTTCTCGAGGCTCGTGTCATAGCCTATTTGTAACTAAGGCATGCCAAAAGGAGAAAGGATTGAGCTTTACATACCTCGAACGCTCTCAAAGCTACTCCAAACTCAAGCTAATCTCAACCTACGCCTCGGGCTCCCCAAGGTCTACAAATACGTCAACGGATATCAAATATTAGCTATAGACGTTTAGGCATTTAATTCCAAACTAACACTTAATTCTACGAAATTTGGGCAAAGATTTCCCACAGCAAATAAGCCAACCCCGAGAATTTAACTCGGCCAAATCAACAACAACAACACCAACAACCAACCTAGCAACATCAATAATCGATTCAAAACGAATTCTAACATTAAATACACTTTCTACATAATCCAACAACATTCATTATATTCGATTCAACGGCTTACCTTCAAGCCAACATCAACGCTTATACATTCAAATACTAACCCGAACCCATACCAACAATATTCAAGGACATTTTAAACAATTCATACAACATTTCAAACAGTCCAACAATTGCTCCAATTTACCAGAAAATAGCCCCAAACCCGAGAACCTCAACTACAACACATTCCTCATTTCCAAATCATGATTTGCACCAACAATTCACCCTCTAACAATGTCATTCTCATAAATATACAAATTACATCGAATGCACAATTCTCCAAATCAGCCCATACAATTACCACATCAATCTTGAGTCATTAAACTCTCATTTCCAACATAGAATTCATAATGACAACATTCAAAATTCCAAATAGAATTAATTCATTCATTGTCATATAATATGACCCATATTCGGCCAACACTACACATATACATATGTTGATGATTCTCATTCTTTTCTTCACACTACACAACTAAACATGCTACATAAAATCATTTCATCATCCCAACACAACCCACACACACACGGCCAAACCTCATACACACGGCCTCAACTCCAACATGCCATATTTCATGAATTTCCTCCATTTTAACATACTACAACATGCATACATCATTCATAACACATAAAAGCAAGATTAAATCTTACCTTGTTCCTTCAACTTCACAACTAGCTAGGGTTAGCTAGGATGAAAACGGATGGTTTGATGACCCAAACAACACTTCCACGTTACTTAGGGACCTCCAATTAGTGGATTTGCATCAAAGAAATATTTTTGGGATGGCTCAATTTGGACTTGGTTTTTCTCCCTCTTGGCCGAGAGCCTCTTGTTGTTGTTCTTCAACTTCTTGTTTTTTTTTCTAAGTGTTGAATGTAGAAAGATGACTTAGAAGTCATCTTTTACATACTAATATAAGTCATACAAGTGTCCATGGCCCACACATGTGTTGGACCAATTAAAATTGGCCACAAAATGTGTGGGAGCCACCTCCCACTCACACGGCCAAAGGGCCAAAAATTGCATGATTTGCAACTTCCAATTATATTACTTTTGGTCCCAAATTTTCCTAAATGTTCCATGCCAACAAATTCATGAACAACTTATGTCTTAAAATAAAATCGAAGGTCAAAAATCCCGACTTTGTATCCCGGAATGGTTTTGTCCCTAACTTATCATAGTTAAACCGGATTGTCCCAATATACAAAATACGGGATATAACACATCAAGCCTAGGAATAGGATGTCAATACTTTATCGTTATTTTTTTGACAACTCTGCAATCAATGCACATCCTCCAAGTGCCATCTTTTTTTGGAACTAGATTTACCGGAACGGCACATGGGCTAAGACTCTCTTTGACTAGACCCTTCTCAAGGAGCTTTTCAACTTGCCTTTGCAATTCTTTAGTTTTCTACGGATTTCTCCTATAGGCCGGTTTGTTAGAAATTTGAGATCCGAGCATAAAATTAATTTGGTGCTCGATTTCCCTTAATGGGGGAAAACTCTTGGGCATTTCTTCCTGGAATAACTCATCATAATCCTGCAAAAGAGAAGTCACAATACTAGGCAAAGTGCTAGTATCTAGGTTAGCAAGCACTAGAAGATCCTTGTTGAAAAGGTACACCATGAAGTGATTCTCATCAACTCCCTTCAAACAATTACTTGGTTTGGCAAGCATACATATTTTTCCCTTCTCTTGAGTTGAAACTCGTTCTCCTCGATCAACCAAGGTCTCCTTTTTATTAGCCTCTGGTTCCTTGCTTTGAACCCTCTCACGGAGTTCCTTCATGATTCTATAGTCTTTGCTCACCTGATAGAGGGTTAATGGGGCAAGGGTGTATTTTCTATCATCCAACACAAACGAGTATTTGTTAGATCTTCCACTATGTTGAGAATCCCTATCAAATTGCCATGGTCTCCCAAGCAACAAATGACAAGCATGCATTGGTACAACATCACACAACATCTCATCATGATATTTACCAATGCTAAATTTGATAATGATTTGCTTGGTTACCCTCACTTCACCACAATCATTGAACCATTGGAGATTGTAGGGGCTAGGATTCTTCCTTGTAGGGAATTTCATATGTTCGACCAACGTCTTACTCACCGTATTGGTGCAACTTCCACCATAAATAATCAACGAACATACTTTATCTCCCATCTTGCACCTACCATGGAATAAATTCTCTCTTTTGTCAAGCTCTTCCCTCACAATGCACCCATGGCTCGACGTACTACAATAGCAAAGTCTACCCTCTCCTCTATTTTCTCTTAATTATCACTCTCGGAACCTCCCACATGCTCACTTTTTTCTCCCTCATCACCTCTATCAACTCCATCATCTTTTTCCTCATCGGTGCGGTACCTATCACGTAGGACCATAATTGATCTCCTATTACAGCATTCACTTGCAATATGCCCTCTACCTTGACATTTGAAGCATTGGATGGTATAAGGATGAGGAAACATAGCTTTAGCATTAGTTTTAGCATTATTGCCTCTTTTTGCCTTGTCGTTCACCTTTGCTTTGTAGTCGACTTTGTATTGAAGAGATTGAGTAGTGACCTTGGGCTTTTCCCATGTAGATGACGATTTCCACTTATCTTTACCTTTGCTCCATGACGAAGATGAAGCAACCTTTGCCTTGTACGACCTTTCTTCTTTCAAGTCCTCTTCAAATTTGGATGCATCATGAAAAGCTTCGTCTAAGCTCAAATAAGTTTGTAGCCTCATTGGTTTGGAGATCTCATGATTCAAATTGGCTACAAATTTGTATTAGAGTATAGTTCACATGCTCTTCGATCTTAGATTTCATCCTCAAGTTCTCAAATTTGGTGCCTTGTTTCAACATGTATACCTTCTTAAGCACTCCTTGGTAGTAGTCAGGAGGTACATACCTCGCTTCCATGAGCTCAACTAATTCATCCCAAGTCAGAATATCATAGATATGTTGTTGAGCCCTAGCTCTCTTCTTGGATTCCCATCAAGTGGATGCATACCCCTCAAATTGAGTGAGGGTATATTTCACCTGTAAAGCATCTTAAATGTTGTTGGTGAGGAAGATCCTTTTACTTTGCAACTTTCACTTTAGGAACTCTTTCAGGTCACTACTAACTTTTGAACGGTAAAAGACTCACCTTGATGGTGTTCAAATTACCCTCTTGATCACCCGGTCCTCATGACCGTGCCATCTACCCCGATTTTCATAAACTTGGGGTCTTCTGAATCCTCCTTGTCTTTCTCGACCCCTATTAGCAACGAATCCATACCTTCTTCCATATCTTTGTTCCTCCCACCACCTATTTTGCGCCATCTCCTCAACTTCTTCATCATAAAAAGGGTTTTGTAATTGGTTTAGGAAAGGGCCTTGAGGGGGTGGTTGTGGTGCTTGGGAAAGTTTTATGGGGTTCTTTGTGATATTGACTCATCTTAGGGGGGGGGGAGGGGGGGTCTGGTACATTTGGGGGTTGGGTGTTTTGGAAGGTAGGTTGTTGGGTCTGTTGAGTCTCTTGGATAGGTGAAGTGGTGGTGTTGGGAAAGAATAGCATATGCACTTGCCCAGGTGTAAGGGTTGGAGTTGAATCCGGGTTCTTACTTGTATCTCCTTCAACTCGAGTATAGGGAGTGCCCACTCTACTTGAGTTCTCAATTTGCACCACCTTAGTCTCCAAACTCCCTAATCTATCCTTCATCCCTCCTACTTCTTTCTTCAATCCCGCCAATTCCCAAAGGATCATGGCTATAGAATTCACAAACTATCGGGTCCTCCGCGCCTTGGGAATGTTCAACTTAATTACTTTGATTAGACATTAGTACCTGCAAAACTGGCAAAAGATGTTAGTATTAAAAGTCCCTCACGTCACTCATATTTGAACTCACTACTAACCTCACTCTAGTGCTCTTCCGAAGTTATTGAAGAACCGTTCGTCCAATCAATTCACAAGGTCACTAAGCCCAAGTGGAGGAATAGATTCTTGTTTAACGAATGACGGACGACTCAAAACAAACGGACAAGAGCCAATGAACTCTCAACGAAGTTTTAAATGAGAAAAGCTTGAAAGAAATTGGTACGAAATGAATTACAGACTCAAGAACAAGTTAACATCAAGTAAGATCGATTATTAGTTGTCAATTAGTTAGGAGAATTAAAGAAATGAAGTTAGGAAAGAGACAAATCGCTTCCGACACTTAGAAATTTTTTCGAAAATCACTGAAAGGTCATACTTTAGGCGTGCGTCACGTACCCATCGCACAAAAATGTTCTCTCTGAACTTTTCTCTTAGTTTCTGCCAAAAAACCTCACCACATGTGATAGGCACGCTTATGTCACGCGCGAAGCACGCGAAACATGTGCCTTTGTACCCATTTTCTCAAACTTTGAGCCAGATTTCTTGGATTTGCTGACTTTTTTAGGCCCACACAACCTAGTATTTGCTCTTTTTGGTCCCACAAACATTTTTTCACAACTTGGTCATGAAAATTTGGATCAAACCTTCCTTTTTGGTGTCTTCTTCCTTATGAAGATATGAATATGCTCAAGAACGCCAAGAACAATTCTTATTTCCAACTACTTCAAATCCAACTTGTTTTGCTCCCAAATTTTGGATCTAGGTTCCTCTCAACTAGGAGAACAAAGCCCACTATGACTTGAAGTCAATTTCACCCTATATCATCAAGAACCACTTTGCGTTCTTCAAAAGCTTGAAGGTCTTCAATGGTGATTGACCCAATCTTGTCCGAACACCTTCAAATTCGAGATCTAGCTTTATTTGATATCAGTTTCACTCAAATCTAACAACAATTTCACTCAAATCTTACAACAACACTCACTTTTTTTATTTTCGAATTTTCCACTATTTTTTTTTGTGAAATTTTGTAGAACCAAGGATGAATAATTGATGGAACAACCCTTCTACCTTTGCTCTGATACCAAATGATAGGATTCCTAGGGTGAAACTCTAAGAATTGAAGTCGAAAATAAATGAGGAGTTGAAAGATAGAAGTTAGACACAATTTGGATTGAGTTTATGAGCAAATTTCGGGAAGAATCAAAACCCTCTCAATAGAACTCAACTAAAAGGCACCAAAACTGATTTGAAATCCAACAAAGTAGCAACACAAATTGAATCCACAAAGTGAGTAACTTCAATATGAATATCAAGGAAAATGATTCTCAAACAACTAAGAAATCACACTTTTAGTGTCTAATCACTCAACTAATCAAGCTACTAAGATATCTAGATAATCTACCAAACAAACTATAATTCACCAATTTATGTTTTTCATCAAAATTCAAGATAAGGTCCAATTTATGGTCTTTCCTATTTTAATTAAGGTCCAAAAGTGGTCTTTGCACAAATAGTCCAAATTGAGTCAAATAGCCCTCTTGCATCTCTAGCCACCTTTTGTGGCCTCCACTTCTTTGCCTTCCTCTTCAATATCCCTCCAAGAAATCATCCACACGTTTTACACTCTTGAGACTTGCTCTTCAAGCTCCTCCAATGCTCCTCTCTTCATGCACATAGCTTGTAGAACTGAAGCTCTTTTGCTTGGCTACAAGTGAAAGGTCTTGAGCTCTTTGGGGTCATATCACCAACGCTAGAAAGTCACTAAACTCTTTGGTCAAGTAGATGTTCTTATTATTGAGAATGTATTTTGTATCAAATTAATTATTATATCCCGTATTTTGCACATTGGGACAATCCGGTTTAACTATGATAAGTTAGAGACAAAACCATTCTGGGATACACAGTCGGGACTTTTGACCTTCAATTTTATTTTAAGACATAAGTTGTTCATGAATTTGTTGGTATGGAACACTTAGGAAAATTTGGGACCAAAAGTGGAATAATTGGAAGTTGCAAATCATGCATTTTGTGGCCATTTGACCGTGTGGCCTTGGGATGGTCCACACACATGTTGTGGCCAATTTTAATTGGTCCAACACATGTGTGGGCCATGGACACATGTATAGTTTATATGGGAGCATAAAAGATGACTTCTAAGTCATTCATCTTCATTCAACACTTAGAAAAAAAAACAAGAACCTTGGATGAACAACAAGAGGCTCTCGGCCAAGACCTTGAAAAATCAAGTCCAAATTGAGCCATCCCAAAAATAATTCCTTCATGCAAATCCACTAATTGGAGGTCCCTAAGTAGCGTGGAAGTGTTGTTTGGGTCATTAAACCATCCGTTTTGTAAATCGCAAACCCTAGCCTAGTTGTGAAGTTGAAGAAGAAAGGTAAGATTTAATCTTGTTTTATGTGTTATGAATGGTGTATGCATGTTGTATTATGCTAAAATGGATGAAATTCATGAAATATGGTATGTTGGAGTTGAGCCGTGCATGGCTTGTATGGCCGTGTAGGTGTGTGTGTTGTGTTGAGATGATGAATGGATTCTATGTAGCATGTTTAGTTGTGTAGTGTGAAGAAAAGAATGAGAATCATCAATATATATATATGTGTAGTGTTGGCCGAATATAGGTCATATTATACGACAAGAATGGGTTAATTCTATTTAGTATGTCGATTGTTGTCGTTATGGATTCTATGTTGGAAATGAGAGTTTAATGACTCAAGATTGATGTTGTAATTGTATGGGCTGATTTCGAGGATAATGTGCACTTAATGTAATTTTTGTATTTATGAGAATGACATTGTTAGAGTGTGGATTGTTGGTGCAAATCATGATTTGAAAGTGAGGAATGGGTTATAGTTGTGTTCTCGGGTTTGGGGCAAAATTCGGGTAAGTTGGGATGTTGTTTGGGATGTTTGAAATGTTGTATGAATTGTTTAAAATGTCTTTGAATATTGTTGGTATGGGTTCGGTTAGTATTGGAATGTATGAGTGTTGATGTTGGCTTGAATGTAAGCCGTTGAATTGAATATTATGAATGTTGTTGAATGATGTAAAAGAGGGTTACTAATGTTATATTGCTTTTCGGATTGATTATTGATGTTGCTAGTTTGGTTGTTGGTGTTGTTGTTGTTGATTTGGCCGAGTTAAATTCTCGGGGTTGGTCTATTTACAGGGGAAGTGCTGCCCAAATTTCTGTAGAATTAAGTGCTAATTTGGAATTAAATGCCTAAATGGCTATAGCTAATATTTGATATCCATTGACGTTGTGTAGATCTTGAGGAGTCCGAGACGTAGGTTGGGATTAGCTTGAGTTTGGATTAGCTTGAGAGCGGACGAGGTATGTAAAGCTCAACCCTTCCTTCTTTTGGCATGCCTTAGTTACAAATAGGTTATGACACGAGCCTCGAGGAAATTCTATTCTCACAATCCGAGCATGTTTATGACTCTTATTTGTTTCTTGGAATTCGTATGCTTGATATGATGAAATATTAGGCCTTATGTCTTTGGAATATTTGATTTTCAAATGTTGCATAAAAAAAAACATTGGTTTTTAAAGAGTTCCGTAACTACGAACGACCGTAACTTCCACAGAAAGGCTCGGATTGCCTCGATATGTTCGTAGGAGATTGTATGGCGTATGATGAGTATGTTTTCCATAGGCGGGCCCGGCTCGGGTCAACACCCGTCCGTGGGTCCCGCGGCTCTTCTTTTTGTAATCCTGATGACTTTTGAAAGAATTTGATTTGGCTATTATTCCGACTTCCAAGTATGGTCATTTTACTTATCTTTTGAGTCTATGATAATGATTTTATACATATGGTTACTCACGACTCCGCTCGTGCATTCTGCTGTATCTTTCGCCGAGTCCCGGCCGGCTCGTTGTCGTGCGCACTTTGTTATACTCCGGTGTTATCTGTGTTATGGTTCGCCGAGCCCTCGCTGTAGAGGGCCGGTTCCGCTTATATTTGGTGTTATGCGTGTATGGCGTTATCCGTGTTATGATGTGTGACGGGATACGAGATTTGAAACTTTCGGTGTTATCTTTGTGTTATGGCGCCGATGACGGGCGGGCGACCATATTTTCTGAGCCCTATGCATGATTTATATTTTGAAAATAAACATTTTGGTATTTGGATATGCACTTACTTTCTGTACCTCTGTTTCGATTATGACTCAGATTTGTTTACTGTATCTTCGTTTGCATACTCGGTACATATTTCGTACCGACCCCTTTCTTCGGGGGTCGCGTTTCATGCCCGCGGCAGGCGTACGCACAATTCGGTGATCCGCCGCCTAGGACACCCTTTTCTCGCCGTTTGGAGTGCTCCCCTTATTCCGGAGCCCACATTTTGGTATATATCCGTTCGCTGCATATGTATGAGTTTGTTCAGGGGTACGGCGGGGCCCTGTCCCGTCATATGATTCTGTTGGTCTGTTTAGAGGTCTGTAGACGTATATGTGGGTTATGCCTATTCGTATGTGTGTGTTTGTATGTTATATGTTCTGGGCGATCCCATTCGCCGTGGCAGCCTCGTCGGCTTGCACTTGTATATGTTTTGGGCCGTTGCGCCATTTGATAGCCTTACCGGCTTCTGATATATATACGTTTGTGTTTGAGATGTGTTTGAGACAGTTTGAGATAATTTGAGACAGCGTCTGATATTTGTATACGTAAGCCATCTGTATGTGATTCGAATTTGATGAATGTGTTTGGGTGCCCAGCTCGGGCACTAGTCACGGCCTACGGGGTTGGGTCGTGACATTAATAAATATTAAATATGTGTTGTATTACGCATAATGCATCACGTTTTTCGTCTTCAATTTAATCTCATGACCAGATGATGTATTGACATGAATTATAAAATTCTAATAGTTATTATTCTTGTCATTCATATAACACTTTATTTTGTGGATTGTTATGACTATAAGGGGGTCATTTGCATAGGCGGATTCAGGATTTAAAATTTATGGGTTCAACCTTTATATTTTTTAGCATTAAATTCATCATATTTTTAATGTTATGAGTCCACGTCTACTATTTATTGCAATTTTAATAAATTTTTACACATAATTTATGCTCCGCACCAAAAGTTTGGGGTTCAATTGAACCCATACTTATTATGGTGCATCCACCACTGGTCATTTGACTACAGATTAGAGTCATGTAAGGATTAGTTATACAGCTTTTGGCTGCTAAATGATAATCAAATATCGTATCTGGTATGTTAAATTTTAGGGATAAAGCAATCGTCCCCCCCGTACTATACCCAAAAAAACCTTTCCTAGGGTCCTATTACCCTCCTAAACTTATTTAAAACGGAATAATTACCCCCCTAAATGCTGATGCCCACTCTCATATGGGAGAGTGACATACACTCTCCTTGCCACATGCGTATTTATTTATTTTTTTCTTTTTTTTTTAATTTTTTTCAAATTTTACGTGTTAATTTTTAAAAATAAAAATTAAATTTTCATTAAAAAAAGAGTTTTAAAACCCGTTTTTTTTTTAATTTGAAAATTTGATTTTTTTTTTAAACCCATTTAAAAAAAAAACTAAAAACATGGATTAAAAAATTGAATTTTCTTTTAAAAAAATGATTTTTAAAACCCTTTTTTTAAAAAAAAATTGAAAATTTGTTTTTTTTTTAAATATGGAAAAATGGATTTGTTAAAAATATGGAAAACTTGATTATTTTTTTAAAATGTCTTTAAAAATCTTGATTTTCATGATTTCATTTTCTTAGTACACTTTTATTTTTCAAATAAAATCAAAAGTGTTTTTCTTGCCAAAATGTGAAAAAAAAATAATTTTTATAAAATTTTGAAAAAATTAATTATTTTCTTAACATAAAACCCGTTTTTTAAAACTAAATGTGGAAGACTAGATTTATTTTCAAATTTTAAGAAAATGCGATTTTTAAGAAAAAAAAAATTAAGTTTTCCTTTTTTATGTTTCTCACTCTCTCAAAGAGAGTGGAACACACTCTCCTTGCCACAGCGTTTAGGGGGTAATTATTCCATTTTAAATAAGTTTAGGGGGTAATAGGGCTCAAGAAAAGGTAAGGTGTATTAGTACGGGGGGGTAACGCGTTACCTTATCCTTAAATTTTATAATCATTAGTAAAAAGTTATCAACTATAATATTAACTATGTTAGTTTTAGTACTTCCTCCTTTCTATTTTAACTGCCGCTTTTGCTAAAAAAAAAAAAAGTATTCCAAAATAATTATCACTTTAAGAGTTCAAGACTAAAATTGACAATTGTTTCAAACTATAGATAGCCTTAATGTTAAAAAAAATACTTCACTTTAATATTGTTCAATTAAAAAAAGATCAACTCCCTCCGTTCACCTTTACTTGTCCAGTTTGAACTTTGTACGTCCTTTAAGAAATATTAATCGATATGGGTACCACAATAACAACATACCCAGTATATTCCCATGAGTGGCGACTGGGGAGGGTAGGATGTACGCAGACCTTACCTCGACCTTTGTGGGATAGGAAGGCTATTTTCGATAGACCCTCGACTCGAGAGAAAAAAAAAAAGGACTCGAGAGAAAAAAAAAAAGGATTTGAAGCATGATACCAAGAAAAATATGACAACAAAGCAGCAAGATAAAATCAAAAGAAGAAAAATGTAGTAGTACACCTCGAAGAAAAGAATCTACACGATTACTCACTAATTCTAGTAATAGGGGGAATACTCGGCTACCATTAACCTCCTATCCTAATCCTACTTTCCTATCTAGGGTCATGTCCTCAGTAAGCTGGAGTTGTGTCATGTCATGTCTAATTACCTCCCCCATTTCTTCTTCGGTCTACCTTTACCTCTCCTAACTCATGTTATAGCCAACCTCTCACACCTCCTTACTGGCGCATACACACACCTTCTCTTCACATGCCGGAACCATCTCAATCTCGCCTCCCTCATCTTGTCGGCCACAAGAGTCTCTTCCACCGCACCTCGTATAACTTCATTCCTAACCCTATCCATCCTAGTGTACCCACACATCTACCTAAGCATCCTCATCTCCGCTACACTAATCTTCTTGACTTGAACGTTCTTAACTGGCCAACATTTTGCTCCACACAACAAAGTCGGTCTAACCACCACTTTGTAGAATTTACCTTTAAGCCTTGATGACACATTCTTATCACACAGTACCCCCGATGTGAGCCTCTATTTCACCCATGAGCGACACCATCATCAATCTCTCCGTCTCCTTGGATAATGGACCCAAGATACTTGAAACTATCCTTCTTGGGTAGGACTTATGCATTAAGCTTCACTTCCACCTCCGCCTCTTGCGTCACGCCACTGAACTTAAACTCTAAATACTTTGTCTTAGTCCTGCTTAACCTAAAACCTTTAGACTCCAAGGTCTGTCGCCATACTTCCAGCTTATCGTTAACTCCCTCGCGGGACTCGTCAATCAGTACTATGTCATCTGCGAATAGCATACACCACGGCACCTCCCCTTAAATATGTTGTGTCAATTCATCCATCAATAGTGCAAAAAAAAAAAGTCTAAAGGCTTATTCCTGGTGCAACCCTATCATAACAAAATACCCATATTAATTGATGTTTAGTCTTAAATTTTGAGAAATGATTTGGGGAATAAGTAATTAATGCTAAACGCAAATATTTTTCTCTTGGTATACTAGAAGTGACAATTAAAAGTAAAAATATACTTTCAGTATAGTGGACAAGTGAACGAAAATAATAATAAATAGGAATAACTTAGTAAACTATATTTTTATACTTATGATTTTACGGTGTGAGAAAAAGTAAAGCAACAGTTAAAATTAAAGAAACAGAGGAAGTACATGAACCTCCTTCCTAACCAGCAACCAAACAACCCCTAGGTGGAGGAGGTTAATAAACTTGCCGGTGACATGTTGATACAGAGAAGCATTGAATGACGTTGTCTTTTGCAATGTATATTTGCATATTCTCTTTTAACCATATCCTTCTTGTTCTCTTCCTTATCATTATGTATGGTCAACGTCATAATTATGCTGCTCTTGTGCATTCTGCGATATATAAGAATGGTCGCTTTCATTATCCTTTTACCCGGGGGCGGATCCACCCTTTGGGGGTGGGGTGGTATGGCACCCCCTAAATTAATAATTTTTTTATATACTTATGTTGTAATTTGCTTAAATTAGGTTAATTATTTGATCCTACCACCCCGATTAAATTAGACAAAGGTGCCACTTTGTATAGACACAAGTTTGAATCTATCTTAAATATTTTTTGACTCGTTTTTTCTTTGTTTTTCTTTGTGCTTTTTACTTCCTTTTTCTATTTATCTTTATTATTTATATTGCTTTCCTCTTTTTATTATTTTATCCGTTATATCTACGAGAACACACAAATAAAAAAAAACTTCAAAATCCTTAAATTAAGCATTTCTCTTAATCTAAATCAGAGTATTTAAATTGAAAAACTTGGGTCTCTGAAATTTTGGATTGAGATCAAAATTCAATTTTTTTTAATTATTATTTCTATTGTTTATTACTCCTCCGTCCTTTCGTCTATATATGACTTTTTTATTATTTTAATACTTAATAATAAGGGTAAAATAGGTATAAAATGGTAAATTATGTCTTGATTTTTCAAACTATATAACTTACAAGAACACATATATTTTTAGTCAAACAAATAAAATGGACGGAGGGAGTGTATTATAAAAATTTATGCTATTCTATAATTGGTAAATTCAATTTAAATCACTTTGCTTTAAATTGTGATGGAAATTTCTAAGCTTAGAAAAAATATGAAATTTATGATTTATTTTTGAGAACTTGTAGTTTAAATTGAAAATGGGGTGTATTTACTTTGAAGAGTTTTTTTTTCCTTATTTTGATTGGTATAATTTTATTGAAGATGTTATTTTACTTGAGAATATACAAAGAGATCAATTTTTTTTTGAAAATGTTGATTTCTATTGTTAATATTCTCCTAATTATGTCCATGTTTACATATTTGTTAAAAAAAAAACTATATATGACTTGGGACACTCTTAATAAGCAATAAATAAAATGAGAACATTAACCCCCATCTGTCTTGGAATATTGCATTCTATGTTCAAAATAAATTGGAACTCATTGAAATTTAGCTTCATAAAATTTTGATAAAGAATCTAAAAGTTACCATTGACTCAATTTCACCGCTATTATTACTTAAAGGGGTCGTTTGATAGTTGGCTAAGAGCTAAGTTATGCATGTACTAAAATTATGCATAAGTAATATTATGTTGGTCTTTTTTGTGGTTCAAAATAAGTGTTCACTTAGCCTTTAGCACACCTCTTAAAAAAAATACTAATTCCTAAAAAAAAATAGGTATTTTGACTAAACTACCCTTAATTAAATACAACCTACGTTATTATATTTTCTTGATTACATAAAAAAAATTTACATATCTAAATAGGGGTAAATTTGAAAGAAAATAATTTATTCCTTCTTGATTATGTACGTGGACACTTATTTTGAACCAAAATAAAAAAGACTAAGTGGGCACTTATTATGAACCTTAGGGAGTAGCATTCTTTTGTTATATATAAAATTCAAAGACACCTAATTATGCACTGTTTGGTTTGCAATTTAGAAACATGCATAATTAATACATGTATAAATTATGAGGAAATCTATGTATTATTTTATACAAGATAGAAGATGAAATAACTAATGAGTACATAAATAACTAAACCCGCATAACTAATGTTGTATAAAATTCCCCATAACTAATTTTTTTTATTTTACTTCTATCTACATAACTCTAACCATGTACCAAACAACCCCTAACTAAGAAATTAAGGACTATGCAAACGTTATTTCTTGCCTTTCTCATCTACAATAAAAGTTTACTCTTCTTATTACAAATAATAATTTGTTTTATTCATACAGTGCTAATTAAATCCGGAAATTTATGATTTTAACCATTTAAAACAGATTTTTTTTAAAAAAAAATTATCATTGTGATATCTGGCGAAACACATTTCACTATCAATGATAGAAGTATATATTTTTAGTCACAAAGTATGAAATCCAAAATTAAAATTTATCAATTAATTGAGGCATGAAAAGTGCAGTGTACCTTATATTACTACTATATATAAGGGAGAATATCAATTTTTTGTCTCTTTTAACTCCTAATTAAAGTTTTTATTACTTTGTGAACTCTTACAAATTTTGGTAAGTTTTGAGAACATTAAGGGCTTTTTTATGCTACTAAAAATGATGATGTCATAGAAAAGATTAGTGGTCTCCACAAAACATGCTTATGCATATTTGAGTCTTTTATGAGAAATATATTAAATTTGTTTAAAATTATATATTTCCTTAAGAATTTATTATAGACACTTAAAGAATGTAATTATCATGTCAATCAAATTCTATAATATAGGATTAATTATTGAATTAAAATATTATTTATTATTTGTTGATGTTAATTACCAATTATCATTTGCTATTTAAAGATTTCTTCACCCGATTATAGATAAAGTTTTTTATTTTCTCCTGTAATTTTGTGTCCTACATGCTAGCAAAAATAAGTAATTAGCAAAGATTTCACTTAAGGTTAGATTAGGTTTAAAATCAAGAGAATAAATAGAAATAGACTATCATTGTTAAATATACTTAAAAATGAATCGAAATTGTAAATTATAGTCCAAAATATGTAGTTAATTATGCAAATTTTATGTGCGCACGCTTTCAACATAAAACTTATCTAATAAATTACTATATTAAAAGAGGAACAATAAAATATTATAGATATAAAAACACCGTAGTTAAAGAAACAAACAATAATAATACTAAACAATTAACAAAAGTGGAGTATAATTTTTACCTCTTTAATATTAAAATATTTTGCAAAATACCGTATAATCAAAGACAAAATAGTTAAATTCAACATGAAAAAGTTATTACAATGTGAATTTCATAAAATGATTTATTAAATTAAGAAAAAGAAAAAGATGTTTTTTTTCTAACATGCATCTTTTGGAAGGAAAATGAAAGCTTAAAGTAAGAACAATTACTTTTATGGACTTTTCAATATTTTTTTCGTGTGTTTAATTTAAGAAAACATCTACAAAAATATCTTGTAATATCAAGAGTCTTCATTATTTATATTTATCTATAAGTTAACTTTATTGATTTCATCATACAACAATATTTTTTCGCAATAAATATTTTTGACATTATTTTTTGGTAAAAAATAAGTAAGTTTAATTCAAAAAACAAATGAAATTAATTTCACATATGAAAAGCCGAATTTGGATCATCGGAGATTTTAGTCTAAAAATATTTATGTAAAATAGCAATTAGAAAAGCCAATGCTTGATTTTTTTTTATTTTTTTTTTAAAAATTAATATATAAACTAAAAAAATGTTTTCCCTTAACTTTTGGATAGAAGTCTATTGAAAGTCTCAAATTGATGTTAGAAAAACAAAGGAACAATAGTAGAAAAATTTACAAAATATCTATAAATTGAATTTTGTAAGATCGGTTTGAGCCCGAGCTTAGCACGGGCCAAATGACACTAGTTATATATAGATATACAATCAACTAACTAACGTGTTAACTACGAAGATGTATCACTTCATTGACAATTTTGAGACTTAACTTACTTCCATTTGGCATTGGCATGGTTACTTCAGATTAATCATCAAACCACCATGTTTGCTCTTGCACCAATTGAGAACAAGTTGATGGAGACAAATAGTACACATAACCTAATCTCCAACACACACACAGAGCAAGCATCAGTGTCTTCATGTATTTGTCAAATGGAATTGCTGGCAGTTTATCCATGGAGAGAAAGCAAAAATACCATTTAAGTCATATATAATTATTTATCAAATTATCAATCTCAATATTTATCATGAAATTGTATATGTAACTATTTTATAAGTAACTTGATCTTGTAAATATTTCTTATAGTACGAGATGACAAAATGAGGTTTCATGAAGATTATAATAAGTGACCGACCATGGCCCGGCCGCAAGAGAACCTTACTCTTTAACCCCACAAATTAACCCTTTAATTAACACTTATAATTGTGAATAATAATAATAATAATAATATGTGGCCAGAAAAGGGACAAGGACATGACCTAATCACCCAGGTAGAAAGTTCAACTCCTATTATTATATGTCATCCAATGATTTGTGCTACGTTTGTTTTGTCTATCTCACTCATTGCCTAAGCATCTTAAACCAATAGATGCACTTGCACATTCCTTTTGGTTATTTATTTTTTGATTGTTTTTTGTTCCTTTATTGAGCAGTCCTTTTCTTACCAAGCTTATAAGGAGACAACACTAATGACAAGGATTATTAATCAAATCAAGAAAAATCTTTCTGCAGATGACTTCTTTTTCTTTCTTTCTTTTTTATTGGTACTAACTTTTAGTCATATTCAACGATTTTAATAGGGTCCATTAAAAGTTGGTCATAGTTATCCTTTTCTTACCTAATTTTTTTTTTTTTTTTTTCAATTTGGTGTAGGAGATTTCCTAGTAAGACTCCATTGAGTTTAGATGTCTCTTACCTACCTTGTCAATCAATGTAAAGGTACCTGAATTTTTTAACGTATTGACTTTGTCAACAACGCAATTCATATTTAATTATAATAGTCACACTAAGGTCGTATAAAACGTGGATTTGTTTGCAACGCGAAATATTTGACACTTAGGTCGAACATAATATATTAATCAAGAGGTTTTTTTTCATTGAATTAAAAAGAAAATGATTTAACAAGAAAGAATATATTTTAAACTTCACATACGACAAATCTTTGCCCACATAATCGGAGAAAAAAGAAAAAAATACCAGCAAAAGCAATGCATAAAGTAGCATAATACAAAGTTAATTTTTATAGTGATAAACTTTATATCATCTTATCATAACCTTTTTGGTAGAAAATACATGAAAGCAATGGCAGCCTTGAGTTTCGGATAAACCTTGGTAGAAAAAGATTGGTTTTTTGATGACATAGACAATGCACATTCCAGTAGATGAACATCTTCCAAAATGCTGTACACTGTTTTAATACCTCAAGAAATTAATTACCAAAGTTTTCCAATATTTGGTCGGTAAATATTTTCTAAAAATAACAAAATATATAATAACGTTAGCAAATCAATAGTGTTTTGATGAACTTTTTTTGTTCTCTATTAAAGATGATAATAGTATTTAAATGTTGATTGAAGCAGTAATAGAACAATAAAGGTTGAGAGTCATTTATTCCCAACAATTTTCCTCTTTTAGCTAAAAGCATTTTCTTACAAACCAAACATACGAAAATAAGTCCATACAATAAGAAATAACTTGTTAATTATGTTGCCCAAATTGATATAAAATTGGTAAACCTCGATAATTTTTTGATATGGTAGGTATTTTCAGCAAATATGGACAGAAATTAAACAAAAAATTGATCCAAATGAAAAAGAATTTTATCCATCCAAATGGTACAAAAAGATAAAGAATGGAATTTGGGAGGTAGACATCTTGAGAGTACAATTTCTTCTTTCTCTAAACATACACTTAGTAATATAAACTAACTAATGGGATGGTGGCACCTTCTGCACGCAATTGGTAATGATTTGAGATTTGAAGGAGAAAATAAATTTATTAGACGTTGAAAATATGGAGAATGGCGTTGCCAAATTGACCATAGAGACACAATTCAAACCTCAATTCTTATCCGTTGAATGCCATGAGAAATGAATGATTTTAAGATTAGAACTTTGTTGTCTGCAGCCACCGAACAATCAATACTTAAAAAAATTGGTTGCCTACATTTTCAAAGATTTCGTGGGAGTGGTTGGATTGGGATCATTATACTTGTGATTACTATATTATTTTCTAAGTTTCTTTTTATCTCTTTCCTGATGAAAAGAAGAATGTAATAACTTTTATACACTCATAATATAAAAAATAAATTATATTTAATTGTTCGTAATAAATGAAATTAGCAACTTGAGTTATCAATTAGATAATAAGTAACAATTGGTTAAAGACACTAATAGCATCAAAATATATTACGTTGTTAAGGTATATAAGTTGAAAGTGAAAATTAAAGTTAGAAAGAGTTCGACAAGAATTTAGACAGGGATTTTCATCATTGGCCATAGCTTATGTTGGGTAAGATTTTGTGACGTCATTTCTACCTCCATCTTTGAATAAAAATTTGTTGCCCTGTTACGACCTCATTAAAAGTCAAATTAAATGCTTGTTAGGTAAACATATTGTTGTCGCTTGTTATTGATTTTTGAGAAATTTTAGTTGAAAAGGAACCCTTCCCTCCACCTGCGTGATAGATCAAGAGGGTTGGTTACAAATTCGTATGAGCACAATAGTTTAATTTTGTTCATTCCTGTATATATTAAGTAATCTACTAAGTATGTGTGTGTGTCTATATATATATAATGGCAATCTCGATAATCACTATATAATATTAATTTGAGATCATTATAAGAACTATTAGATTTTAAATTTTGAATTCACCTCTCCTCCACCCTAGCCTCATGGGGTTCTTTTATGGGGGTAAGGATGGTGGTTTAGGAAAATTCTATATCTTATGACTCGTAATAATTATTAGAAAGGAAAAAGATAGAAGGTGGATGAAGAAGACTTTTGGAGATTTCACCTGTCAAATGACAAAGTACATGCCTTGTTGATGAAGGAATTTGTTGAATATAGTGGTCTTTATCTTTTAATTTTCTTTTTGCAAATAGTCATCAAAGTGGTGGCTTTATAGTTCCAGTCATGATAGCAATTTAACTTTCCTTTTTCTTCTTTACTTTTTGAACAGAACAAATGAGAATGAACTCAATTCAAACCCCAATCGCACTTCGAGGATAAGTCAACTTCTTATTTATGCACTTATTTATTAAAAAAAAAAAAATAGAAAGGGACGAGGATTGGATGCTTCTTGGAAGGACCAAATATGCATAAAGAGGGAAAATAATCACCACGCCAGAGCCAGCTGGAGCTGGACCACATATAAAGGGTAGAGGATACAGTAATTTCCAAAATAAATTCGATAAGTACTCGACAAATAAAAAGCAGTGAAAAGCGTATAACTCGCTTCATGTAATGTGCTAGTACTTGCATTTTTTTTTTTATTCTATAAAATCGTTTCCAGATCAATTTGCAGACATCTCAATTATATTATCGAGTATCTGTAATTTCTCATCAACACATGACCTGATATTATGCCGACAAAGTTTAGGCAAATTATAAGAAATAACCTAACATCTTTTGTGCGGG
The DNA here is from genome assembly GCF_029784015.1 of Lycium ferocissimum. NCBI lineage: Eukaryota > Viridiplantae > Streptophyta > Magnoliopsida > Solanales > Solanaceae > Lycium > Lycium ferocissimum. Next base: position 1,972,710 of record NC_081348.1, read on the forward strand.
TAGATAGATAAGCTACCTCCAGTTTTTACCCCTCTATTATTCAACTTAGCACATTTCATAATAATAACACATCAATTTCGCAAAAAAAAAAAAAAAAAAACAACAGTGAGCTGTAGAGGGGTCCCCGCACTTCAATTCCTGCCCCATTAGCATCTATGATCCTAAATAAGGGGATTATTCCGTTAGGGCAAGCTATGCAATGAATTAACTTGTTCAGCTCATTTAAACCTATCAGTTAAATGTGACGAGTTCCATGAGTCCAATAATCAAAAGGAAAACAAAAAATTGATACTCAAAATTCTCGGTTAAATACACAGCCAACATCACCAGAAATACTAAATTAGAAACATTACTCGAGAATGATTTATTTCCTAGCTATATCATTGCCTCCTATTCGAATAGCATCACCAGGTTGCAGCGCAGGTGATACTGTTGAATGACAGTAGTTAAAATAACTAGCTAACAAGGCATATCCAACACTAGTACACTACCAAGCCTGCCAGTTCCACGGGCCCTAATTGCACCAGAATCCGCCATTTTGCCCCCAACATCAACATCGAACCTGAGCGCTCTTCAAAGTCGTTGAGGAAATATATGAAGACGAAATATGAGAGCTCCAGCAGGGTGCAGATGAGAGAGCCCAGGGACCATTAAATTAGTGAATCTTGAATAGATTAGTTTCCAGAAGCTGGATCATTTCTGAATTGCTGCTCTACCATTGGAGGCAGGAGAAGAGCAAGCCTCGTTTTGTATCTTGCAATCCGTCTGAGTCTTTCCTCCCTTAATCTGCAGATTTTCCAAGCACAGCAGGTCAATTGTATGTAGTCGCCGGTAAAGAAGTCGTCAACCGATTTCTAGTTAATCACATTAAATACATATACCCCTTCCCCTAACTCGGAAACAAAGGAAAGGAAAAGAGACAGGAAACAACTGCTAGAATAATGGCTGTGAAATGTGGTGAAGAGTGAACTATTCACATGAATCTCATCACAGTTCATTATCTGCTTCATCAGATCCAATATCTAGCTGGAAAGTGAAAACCTGGTCAGTTTGTCGGCCAGATCTAATTTCCGCGCTGAAAGGTCGTTATTGAAAATAGTGGAGATGGCCAATCACCAGCCACTCTCAGATCATGTGCAGCAGAGGAATCGAATGCATGGTTTCTGTTCTTCAGGCTCTGTCTTCAGGTGTCTAATTTTGCTAGCATCTCAAGTTATGGGTGCAGAAAGGGGCAGAGCAGGTTAACCACATGGTTTGAGATGGACTGCTACTTTTTCCTTTTTTTGTTTAGATGAAGTGACAAAATTTTCTATCCATTCATCGAAGGGCTAATGAAGTAGCGTTGGGATTTTGGGTAAAAGAAAAGGCACACGTTGCTATCCCTCATGTAATAATATATATATATATATATATATATATATATATATATATATATATATATATATATATATATATATATGCATTCTTTCCCTTGCAAAACTAAATTACTGGTTTCTTCCCTGATCTTAACAAATGCCAAAGCGAAGCTAATCAACAAAGGAAAAAGTACATTTCATAATATGTGACATTCCCACCTCGGGAAAGGGTGTCAGAAAGACACCATCAGCAAGGAAGCAGTTATAACCTTAATTACAAATAGGCAAATACCAGAAAGGTTTCTTACCGTGATCTAATCCTTTTAGCACGCTTGACATGTCTTTGCAAAAGTTCTTTCGGAGATAAATGCTCAACAGACTCGCCATCCTGCAAGTAAACAAAAACAGAATCACTTGTTCAATTCTATACTTGAACGCCAATTGCCATCTCTAACTACCCAACTGCATTGAACAACTAGGTACATTTTATACAGGCTGCTATGCAATCTGAGATGTGTGAATCCTAACACATAATGAGCTGAGCAGAAAATTAGAAATAACAAAGCAATGAACTTGAGGCATGACTAAAGCAACACCCAAAAACAAAAATTTGATGAGATCAACATGCTTTTGTGGTTATGCTGAGAGCAGCTGCAACCGTTAAATTTTTTTTATATGTGACAAAACTCAATCAAGTATGACACAGCTGAACTAGCTTAACCTTAAAACATATATAATATGAAGATACAAATAAACTAATATGGAGCTAGTGTGGAACAAACTAGAATTTCTGAAGTCTTAAAACTTCCAGTTTGGAGATACAAATGGATACAGCCTCTTGGAATCCAACATACTTCCACGTTCCTTAATTGATTGAACTGCTCACATTCAAAGAATATTTCCAATCCCTTTATGAAAAATGAATTTATATTGCGCACGTCAACCAACGCACCAGGCAGCCTATACAGCACAGGCATGGGTCTGCACCACGTATTGTTGCTGGAATTCAAACCTGGGATCTCCAGAATGTTGCTCCCATGCCTTAACCAGTAGGTCATCCTCTTGACGTTGAGGACATGCATTTGATGAAAGTTTAACAGCCAATTGATTTGTCTTTAGAAAGGAACTCACGGACTTCAACATAACATGAAGCATACCATACTTTCAATACTTGGCAATTCAAAACATTGAAGAGTATAAGATTGCTTGGAAAAAGTCTAGTAGACTCCTCAGAAGCAAAGTATTGCATTCAACTTGAAACAATAAAAAGAAAATGTTCAACATGCATATGACACTTGATTATGTAAAACTTTGTAATATGATGAATTTTATTTCATTTATGAAAAGCTTTTCAAAATATGAAAGTTCAAAACCTTTTTTACTTTAAAGTTGATAGGGATGGAACAATTCACCATTTTAAGTTAGCATAGATGAAAAACTCCAGTCCTAAAATAAAATGGATGGTATAATACAAAATCCTAGAATTACGTGATCGCATAGTACAAGTCATTAATCTTATACTAGACATCAATAACAGCCTGGTAGGTTAAATGCTCAGCAAGGAGTAAACATGGTCAGTACTCCCAATTCTAGAGTCTGATTGAAATGTAGGAGGGTGATTTACCATGGAATAGATTCATACCCTTGTAGGAAAGCAACCAGGGTAACAGAAATCAAGAAAGATTGGATGGGAGTGAATTGATGCGGAAAATGTATGACTAGATGGAAAAGTTGAAAATGGAACATACAAATTAGAATTACTAGAACGATTTGTCTTACAGAGAAGTTGGGCATACCAAATGCATCCTACTGGCATCTTGCTGATTCAGGGCTTCTACAAATGAGGACCCTGACAAAGATATTTATTCTAGGTGACATTTTTGCACCAAGAACACCTATTTTCTTCCCTCTCATCTCACCACCCCCTCCCCCTAAATAAGGAATCTGAAGTTATAAGTAAAACATCCTGTCCCAATTTTGTTTAACACAACCACACACCATGATTTACTGGTAAAATGAGCTAGATACTTCAATCCCCCATGCCCCATAGCAATCATTTCCCCTGTACTTTAGATTACAAGACAAACAACAATGGCTAAATTATTACCCAACATCTTATTTTTTTTTGAGACTTAAAAAAATTGGGTAAGATCCGCCGAAGCGGGTAAACAGACATGTGGGTGGATATCCTATTCAAACTTTCACCTAAGTAGATAAACTCAAGTGCTCACCTCTTCCTCTTCTTCTTTATCTCCATCCTTTTTCACAGGAGACTCGGCATCTTGAGGAGCTAGCGGCAAGGGTCTAGGAAGAGATCTTACCACATCCATGTATTGGGACTGCCAACAAAGTGTAAAGCAAATAAACATAAAAAGAAACAAATGCTATTTAAAAATAAAAAGTATTTGTTGCAAATTTCAAACAACACATCAAGGAACTCATCCGGCACCACAGTAATACAGTTGCATCATTTTTGTCAAGAAAATTTAAAATAATAAAACAAATGCAAGACCAGAGAGGAGAATCAGCGACAGAGTAGCAAGAGAGAATCATGATCCGAACTGGTTTGAGATCATATTCTGAAACTAGTATCAATTTCATCAAATGTCCTCCTCTACCTCTACAATTCATAAGTCTACCTTTTGCTCAAAAAATTACTTCAAATAAAAAAGGAAAGAGGAAGGAAAAAGAACAAAAACAACTATTATCCTTAGTTAAGAACTTAAGACGAATGAAATTTGGTGTGCAACTACTTGGATCAGTATGCGTTTAGAAGAGTAGCGAGAGAGAACCATGATCCGAAACTGGTTTTGAATATTTAGACAGGTCAACTATCAAGTAAATAGCTTGAAATTATGTAACTATACTATCTACGCAGCATCGGGTAAATGTTCAAATTTTGATGAAAAGGCACCACGACAGTTTTAAAGAGCTCTGATAGCCAAATAAACTCATTCAACATTTTATAACTTCTAAAGTTTGCTAATACTTCTGGGCTTCCCTCAACACTCTAGCATTGATATATTTCTCTTCAGACCTAATACTATCTTCACAGTAATGTAAAGAAACATATATTTTTCTTCAACATTGTCACAGTCACAACTCAGCTAAGGTGACGAACTTTCAAGTAAAATCACAACCTAAAGCGGTAAAATAGAACTGCAAATCCCGAAATGCATTTATTGGAAACTAAGAAGTAATAATTCTTAACTAATAATTCCATAGAGGGATTCGTTATGTTGTCAAGTATAGTAAAATCTTTAGTGTTTTGTCATCTTGGAAGATGAATTGTAGTCTTTTTTGTCTTCTCTATGACAATATTATATTTGGCAAAGGGAAGTCTTCACCTCTGGCATTCTAATTAGGGGAAAGGGTCAAATATACCCCTCTACTTTATTTTATTAGCCAACTTTATCCTCCGTTAGTGAAAGTGAACAAATATACCCCTGCCGTTAACAAAGTTTACACATGTACCCCCTATTTGGATGGAAAACCCCAAATCAAATTAAATTACCCGTTTTTAAAAAAATTACGCAATTCCTTCCACGACCCGACCCGCCCTGATTTCATCTTCTTCTCCCAGAAGAATGCTCAAAAAATTTGAGCCAATCTCCTTCAATTCTCAATCAAATGAGCTCAAATTGAAATGCAACTTCCTCAAAATTCAGTGAACAAAACCCTAGCTAGCTTCATAAAAGTGTTGTTCACAAATCACAAATACATACACATAGGTCTGCTTCAATATTTTACTAGTATTAATTAATTAATTAGTACCATCTGTTACTCCTTGAAGGGGAGCCTTGGCGTAACCGGTAAAGTTGTCGTAATGTGACCGGGAGGTCACGGGTTCGAGCCGTGAAAACAGCCTCTTGCAGAAATGCAAGGTAAGGCTGCGTACAATAGACCCTTGTGGTCCGGCCCTTCCCCGGACCCCGCGCATAGCGGGCGCTTAAAGCACCGGGCTGCCCTAGTACCATCTGTTACTCCATAAAGAGACTGTTCAAACTTTTAACATAGGTATTAATTGTATAAAACTAAAGCACCTGTCTGATAAAATTGCTCCCAAAAAAAAAAAAAGTTAAACATAAAAAATAAAAATAAAAGTTTAACATTTTGGCTCTACATATACAGTACCTATCGACTATAAGGATAATGTACTGTTCAAAAAATAACTATTCAAGCTAAGTAGTAGTACTAACTTTATCGCCCGTGTCTAACGTACAAAATTTTTGAAGGAGCAATTTCTTCAAACATTTTGCGTGAAGAAATTGGTGGTTGGGATTTGTTCACAGATTTTGAGAAAGTTGCATCTCAAATTTGAGCTCATTTGATTGAGAATTGAAGGAGATTGGCTCAAATTTTTTGAGCATTCTTCTTGGAGAAGAAGATGAAATCAGGGCTGAGTCGGGCCCGGGGGGGGGGGGGGGGGGGGGTATCGTGGAATTGGGTAATTTTTTTAAAAACGGGTAATTTACTTTGATTTGGGGTTTTACATCCAAATAGGGGTACTGGTGTAAACTTTGTTAACGGCAGGGGTATATTTGTTCACTTTCACTAACGGAGGATAAAGTTGACTAATAAAATAAAGTAGAGGGGTATATTTGACTCTTTTCCCTTCTAAATAATATATTAGGCAACATCACTATATGCATATATGGAACCTGGAACCTTCAATACATAACTGGAAACTAGAAGTCCTTAACAAACGAAGATAAGTGAATTTTACATGTTTTTGGTGGACAATGAATTCTTAATCAATAATTTAACTCTTACCAGAAAGAAATGACATTGACTTGATGCGGCTTATAATTAGGTTCTGGCTGACAGAAACAATATAAAACCAATGATCTCATACACGTGTGCTTAGCAAGAAAGAAATTTAACCAAAAGTATTCATCTATTCCCCAGTTAAATCTGAAATACAGCGGAAGTTTAAACCCCTTGGTAGAAACACCACATAGTTTTCACAAAACTAACTCAAATTAGTTATAAACTCCGTTTTTTCTTCTTTAAATAATTTACCTTTCTATTTTTTCCTATCTCATCCCCTAATAGGCACATTGAGAGGAGGATCTTATCTAGTCTATTAACCACTAAGGCCTTTCGATAAATAATGTGTTTTCAGTCTTTACAGATGTATAACATAAATGGAGCATATTCTTCCTCATCAATGTTTCTTCTTCTCACAAACAAAACTTGTTTGGCACTACTACTATATTCAAAATCAAACAATTCATTCTTACGAGCTTTTCAAATATCTTAAAATATTTTTTACTATGTATACACTTCATTGCAAACAAATAAGAAAACGATGTCTGAACTCACACTGAAATTTAGATGAGTGGACACTAATAATCGAGGCTGCAATTCTTTCTTGAGATGGAAAGTAGTATTTTTTGGCAACCAATTTAAGGTAAAACAATACAATTAACTTTTACATCTCATCAAGAATTAATAGTGTTAACTCTCACTGCAATGATTTTCTTTCAAAAATTGACATCCATTAAATGTTACTAACTTTTATTCCATCTATCCCTCCAACCCTATTCTAAGCTAAGTTGCTCGGACCCTCCAAAAACGATGCCGCACCCGTGTCGGATCCTCTAAAGATGCAGTACTTCAGGAGGGTCCGACACGCACCCGTCGGTATCTTTGAAGAGTCCGAGCAACATAAATTTCTAAGTGGTTTGAAAGAGAACAGATATTCCGTATTCGTAAGATAAGTTTGGCTTGTATATCGTATTAATAAAGGTTGAAAAAGCATCAAGGCAATAAAAGATAAGTTAGGGCTCGTTTGGTTTCTCGCATATAAAAATAATTTCAACATAAAGCTCTATATATGATTACTACAAAAATTGGTTACCATTTTCATTTTATGGCACAAATGATATCCACATAACTTGTTAAGAAATCTATATGTGGGGTGTACTACTTAGATAAGAGCCCTATAATGACCAAAAAAGAAAAGCTGAATTAAAGCACCTTATATTATAGAAACCTGACTTACTTTTATAGGAAAAATAATAATCATGACCGTATTATTGTGTTATTGGATACCATGATCATATTACATACTAAGACTTTCTAAAACTTTGGAGTTAAAAGCATTTATATAGTAAAACGAGTACATACTACCTATTAAAGCCAATTCTAGGTTTTGATGTCACAAAAGTTTGAACTTAAAAATACAAAAATTAACGGCAGTATTGTACTTGATTTGAAGGGAAAAATTGTTTATCGTGTAAAAAAAAATCCTTTATTAAGTAAATTGTTATCTAAGCAGAACTATTCAGAATGACAAAGCAGATGTAAAAGGCGCTATTAGAAACAATTTTTATTTAGTTTGAAACCTCACATGTTCTAGCTAGTACATCCTCTATCCAACTTTAAAACAAGAAGCAAACATCTGGCAAAAAATGTATATGCACTAAATAATCCAATAATTATTATTTATGCGTTACAGTCTCTACAATATAATCCTTGCTGGCAAACCAAATACCCCTTATTGTTATAGCAAAATATCAGATCATTGTTTATAATTGAGTTGTTCAAGTGATTGGATGAGGACATTTGAAATTAAGAAAAAAATTGGTATTTTTTTAGGATTTCAAATTACATTTTTTTTAACATGTCACTAGAATTGAATCCAAAATAAGGGCTGAAACAAACTGTCAATTGAGTTTGCACTTAATATCCAAATTTTCCTAGGTACTAAATAGCGGCACAAAAAAGAATCAATCGTCCATCAAATGTATCCTAAATGAATTTAAATTTATAGAAAAGGGGAGTGTTGTCTAAAATATATTATGTTTGGAATCATGTCAAATATTATGAAACTTCCAAAAATAGAAGGGTGTCACATACAATTTAGGAAGGGAGTATATAACATATATGCCCAAACCCACACATATACACACATTAAGGCACATCTTTAGGTTAATTTAATTTTCAAGTCAAAGAAATATATATCAACTTTTCAAATATCTAGAAAATAGCAAGGTACAATCATTCAATCTGCACAAAAATAAAATTACAGAAGCAATGCGTCTGGGATTGAATGTTAAGAGTGTGCTACCAGAGGTGGATCTACAGTCTAACCTATGGGTTCACACGTTAACCCAATAGTTGTTGCCCAGACCTTGTATATGTATTAAGAAATCCACTAAATATTTACAAAATATTTGATCATGAACTAGGGGTCGTAATAGGAACCCATAAACTTCAATCATGGATAGCATCTATGAGCTACATGCCTACATATGTGAAATTGCATGCACAAGACTGTAAAAGGGTTTTACTTATCATTTTCACTTGATAGTTCTGCAGGTATCTATTTTACAATCTCACCTAACAACCAACTGGCCACCCAATTAGGGCAACTGAAGATTTATCAGGTGAGAAAATTATATACCAACAAAAGTTAACATATATCAAAAAGTTCATAATGCCAGTTGCCAGGGTGTAATAGCTAAAGGTTGAGAATGATGATTAGAGCTTCTGCAACCATGAGGCTGTGCTGAGTGAAGTCCAACATCAAGAAAGTCTGGTTGATGATCCCTGGAGTTATTTTTGGAATTTATGGACTTCAGGAACCGTAGATGTTTTGATGGGATTTCAACTCCAAACCACTCTCTTAAAGCTAGTTGTCTATTTCTTCTGTTCAGTTGGGTTAGTTTAACCCCTGTATTCAGCACTGAGCAATTTTGGACTTTGTTAGCTCCCAGTGCTAGTTTGATATATTGTAAAGAAGCTAACAACAACTTTTGCTTATGCTCTCTGTGAGCCCTTTTGTTTCTCTTGTAATTCTGCATCTACTTGATGTCTTTCTATGAAACAATTTACTTCATCAAAAAAAAAAAAAAAAAAAAAAAAAAAAAAGGTTCACAGATTAATAAGTTGAAAATAAGACATGAATCATGATTACCCTGTTTTGAAGACCAACCAGCACTTGACTGTACCGATCAAAACCAAGAGAAACGTGCTAATAAATGCACATAGTGCTACAAAAACAGATGAAAATTTTAAAAGCCTAAGCAGCACTTCTGCAGGATATGGTTCACTATTCTTATCCACGAATGCACCTAGGAAAGTCATGTTAGTTGCACGAAGAACGAGCAGCTAATTAATCTGTATATGACCTGAGCTTCTACAACCCAGAAACTTAAGTCACTCAAGATACTGTCAAAAGAAAATTAATATTTGAAAAAGAAGGCATTTGTGGAATGCATAATGAATTTCTAATTGAGCAAACCTGAGTTTCATCAGGAAGCCCATTCCTCAACCATGATCGACAAAGGGCGTAGAGAGAAGCATTATCAGATATTCGGACCTACATCCGAAAACAAAGGTAACTATCATGCAGTAACAAAATGTTTTTACAGAAAATATCAGGGAGGGGATGCAAGTAAAGCACCTACACCAAAGTTAAGCAGTGAAATGCTACAATGAGGTTCATGCTAAACCACAAAGACCCCAGATAGCAGAAAAATTAATTGAAATTGCCTCACAGATCGAACGCTCACCAAAGCAGAAATTCGGTAAACTGATAAGAGAACCTGCTGTTTTGTCAAGTCAAGGAGGTAGATGATTTTTCCGAGTTGCGGTTAATTTGTACATAATTCATCTCAAGTGCGACATCAACTTAATATAGAAAAGCTGCACACTCTCGGGCAGATCCAATTTACATTTTAGGAATGCCATCACCAGACACAAGTAAAAAATCTCATCTAGTCAGCAATGGGCTGTAAATCGAGAAAACAGATGCCTAGTGGCACATCGCATATTGAATTCTCTTGCCATAGCCCATAGAATTGTCTACCCCATAAGACAAAATAGAAAGAAGACCACCGAAACAAATGCAGAGAAATTTAAAATTAGCAACACATTTCCGAGTGAACGAAGTTTCTTATAATTGCATTTTAAGATACGCTACAAATCACAAAAAAGATTAACAAGTTTTAAAACTTCGTTGGAGGGAAAGAACCAACACCACAAATCAATCGACCACCCTCTAACCAACACCACAAATCAATCGACCACCCTCTATCCCAAACTAGTTGGGGTTGGTAACCAAATACCGCAAATGCTTAAAGATAATACATTCAGTACCGAATCCACACTACTAACATTATTCACAACTGAAATATATTTTGGCTGCACCTGTGCTGGATTGCAAAGATGTGTGAATCTAAATGTCATTTATCAGGGCCTTTTCCATAAAACCTTTATTGGTAGCTAGAGATAATATTAGGTACACAACTGCATGAAAGAGTAGTGATAAAATACTTAGCAGATATGTCAAACTCCAACATATTCTTTTTTTCTTTTCTGCTTGTTGTTTAGGGCAGGGAATAATTTAACTGACTTCCATCTGTCAAAACGATGGTCGTGTCAGGGATGGAGAACAAACCATGCGAGTATTTCACAAATCAAACTAAACAACAAGCTAGATACTTACTTTTCTGTCTCTGATTATAGCAAAGGTGTCATCCTTACTTCTGTCCCTACAGCAAGCAAAATTAGAGGTCTAAGAATTTCCATATCAAACATATAAGGGAAACAGGAAGACTAAGCAAAACCTACATTACCTGAAGCCATTACAATCTGAAATGGAAGGCTGAGTAGAAGCAATCTGGAACACAGAAATATAGCAAGCAGGGTCAGAAGACAAAAGAAGGTACCAAAATTGTGAGAGAGAAGATAAAATACATCTATGGAACCCCTTGGGAACAAATCAGCTTAATGTTTATTATTCAACTTGTGGATTAAATATCTACACAGTTCACCCATTTCACGATTAATTAAGTTAGTTGTATTAGAGAATGCATTTTTTAAGGGGTTCTGTTTGCATAGTTAGTTCAGGAGGTGGGCTTGGGCCAGTTCTGGATTTCTGGGCCATTTTGATCTCCGGGCCAGAGTTTGAGATGCAAGGGACCAGCACCAACCCCTCATGGGCAGTGACAATACCAGCCCATGACATTCATAAGTTAAAAAAGGGCACATGCCTCCATTAAAGCGCTATGGTGAGGTGGCTTCATCGCCTGGGGTCAGCCCACTTGCCAGGTATAGCCGCAACCTTACCACCACAACTCATTGAAGAAGCCTAAAGCTGGCTGCAAAATTCATATAAGCTTGACAAGGTTATCAAAAAGCTACAGCCTATGAATTGTGAACTACAACTCCTTTGAAGCTCAAGGATACACCAAAGGTGTCTCGTTTCTCAACTAGGAAGGTGGCTGCCACGGATGCCACATCAACCACCATTGATTGCTGCACATGATCCCCTTTGACGGTATCAGTAGCCATGATAGACAGGAGGATGGTTCAAAGAGGAAACTCAGTTTCACCATAAACTTTGATGCGCTGGTTAAATCTGGAAATTGTTGGTTTATTGGATCCAAATTCCTGATTCCAAAAATATAAGGGACAGGCATTTTTATAGGCAGGATGGGTTGTAGCATGTGAAAATTCTACTTTAAGCTCCCATAGTTGACCTAAACATTAGAACTAGTTTAGTAGTTAAAAGTCGTGTTTCCTTTCATGAAGATCAATTAGTTGCAACCATCTACCTCAGTGATATGAGCCCATTGGAATTCCCTACAAAATGCAATATTCCGCGAATGGAAAACTTGTTACTCTTTTCTTTCAGATCTTTCCCTTGTTTATTTGCTCATCTTTTTCCTTTTTCTTTTGGTCGCTATAATAAATGCAACACGATACTTATTGATGCCAGCAAAGAACACATAGTCAATTTACTCTCTTGATTCAATTTTGGAGTGGCTTTCACAGGTAAAAGTGAATCATTGAACAAAAGCAACAATAGTGAAGAAACAAGTTACAAGTACGCCACCGAAGAATTCGCAAAACTCAAACCTATCACATAACGGACGTTTGATAACCCACCCAAAAATAGGCTAATTAAGAATCATCAAGATAATAATAACATGCAAATTCAATTATCAAAGCTAATTGAAATGAGTACAAAAAAAAAAAAAAACCTTTGGATGCGAAGAAGTGACAACTGGAAATCCCTTAACAGCTGAACTGGTAGCAGGAGAAGACGACCCAAGAAGAGCGTGTTGCAAATGGGTCGGCCTACCACCCGTACCCGCAGCCTGATCCGAACCCGGATCCATATGATTCAGCCCAAAAGGAACAACGGGCCGATTCGGGTTGGGCAAAAACCCGCGTCCAGCGGAAGCAAGGGGGTAGAGAATACTGTGAAGATGATGAGATTGTGGGTCGGGATTAGTAGATTTAGGGACAAATTGAGAGTAATTAGGATTAGGTGGTGGTGGTGGTAGGCGTTGAGAAGATTGGAGGGAAAAAGGTTGAGGGGTAGGCGGTCTTAATATAGGGTTAGCGGAGAAAATTGGTCTTGTGGTGGCAGCGGAGTTAGGATCTGGCGGTGCTGGTGGGGTAGAAAGTGCCATGCGCGGTGTTGGCGGGGAAAATTTTCGACTATTATTATTATTACGGGAGAAGAGATTACTAGAATTTGATTTTGAATTGAATGTCTTTATCACCTTTGAATTTTTTGTAACGGTGCGAAAAAAGTTACTACTACTTGATAGACTTCGGTTGTAGTGCGCCGTCGTTTTATGGTCATATTGTTGTATTTTGCACTTCCTGTCCCTTGTGACTTTTGTGCAAGTTATTTCTTTGGACTCTATCAATACACCCCAACACTTGGCTAAAATGATACTATGTTGTTTTTTCCCTTATGCATCCTTATATGCAAATATTTTCTTTTAGCAGCCGTTTGGCCATCGAAACAAAAAAAAAAAATCAGTCATTTCTTTTGAATTTTTTAAGTTAGAGTTGGAGTTGGAGTTGTGTGTCACCATAATTTTTGCAAATAATATTTAGTTCTTAAAATGTACTTTTTCTAAAAAGCATGAATATGATTTCTATCCCTCAAGTTTTAAAAACTAGAAAATCATCCAAAGCAATTAATAAACATAATCAACCTGTTACAAGTGTTCTATAAGCAACTATTGGGGTCCTCAGTAGCTCAATTGCCAGTAATTCAGGAAGAGCTATTAGCAGAGGGCCATATGCTGCAAAGGAAACAGCAACTACAACTTATACAACTTGTTACAAGTGAGAAGGTCAAGGATGCACTCATGGGTATAGATGATCACAAGGCACCTGGCTATGATGGATACAATGCATTTTTCTTTAAGAAAAGTGGAAGCGTGGGCAGATATAACAAATGCAATCGGATTCTTCAAAGACGATGAACTCTATAAACCAATCAATCAAGACAAATTAACACTTATCCCAAAAATCAAAAACCCACTGACAATCAAAGACTTCAGGCCCATATCATGTTGTACAGTACTATACAAAGTCATATCCAAAGTGATTACCAATAGACTACAAACAGTAATGAACAGTTTGGTTGATCAAAGCCAAGAAACTTTTATACCAGGGAGGGTTATTACTGACAATGTAATCCTAAGTCATGAACTAGTGAAAGGCTAAAAGGAAGGGATTGGCAAAGATGATCAAGATAGATATGCAAAAGGCCTATGATTCTGTGGAATGGGTATTTATAGAGAAAATGCTTCAAGGGTTGCAGTTTCCAGCAAAGTTCACCAAATGGATAATGTTATGCCTTACTACAGTATCATACTCAATCACCATTAATGGCAAACCTTCAAACCCTTTTGTGGCAAAGAGAGGACTGAGGCAAGGGGACCCCATGTCCCCTTTACTCTTGGTGCTTGTTATGGAATACCTGAGCACATTACTAAAAAGAGTCATAAGGAACCCTGATTTTAAGTACCACCCTAAGTGTGCTAAAACAAAAACTACCCAGCTAGGCTTTGCAGATGATCTACTACTATTTTGCAAAGGGGACACAAAACAAAGGATTCCGATATATTAAAGCTTCCCAGAATTCTCAGCGAAATGATTAATAGCAAATGCATCAAAGAGTGCTATATACTTTGGTGGGGTGCATCCAGTCTAACAAGAACAAATCCCAGCAATACTAGGATTCCAGAAAGGGGAGTTGCCATTCAGATACCTAGGTATTCCATTGAGTTCTAAAAGACTGTCCATTGCCCAATGTCAACCACTAGTGGAGAAGATGCTAGGTAGAGTCACTTCTTGGACAAGTAGATTCCTATCTTATGCAGGGAGGGAACTGCTGATCAAGAGTGTACTGTTCTCTATACAAACATTTTGGACCCAAGTCTTTGTGTTGCCAAAGAAGGTCATTAAGAAGATAGTTACCATTTGCAGAACTTTTCTATGGACAGGTGACAAAGCAGAATCAAAAAAGGCACTATTAGCACAGGATACACTATGCTATCCCAAAACAGTTGGAGGGGTAAATTTCACCAACTTAGAGATATAGAATAAGGTACGCCATATGTAAGCAATCATGGAACCTAAGTTTGAAAAAGGACGTACTTTGGGTAAAGTGGGTTTATGCGTACTATGGAGGAAGTGGGGAGATATGGGAGGCTGAATGCAAACAAGCTTCCTGGTTGATGCAAAAGATTGTCAAAGCTGGGAAGTATGTCCAACAGGCTGGACGTTAGATGTCTCAATTATTAGCCATGGAAAAATTCTCAATTAGCAAAATGTATATGCTACTGAGGGGACAGGTTGAAAAAGTACCTTGGCGGAGGTTAGTCTGTAACAATGTTGGTGCACCAAAGTGGATCTTCCTATTGAGACTAGTAGCACACATCAGAATATACACAAGGGATAGACTAGCAAAGTGGGGTGTGACAAGAACAACTACATGTCCATTGTGCAGCTTATGTGATGAGAGTGTCAACCACTTGTTTTTCCAGTGTGAATTTTCAACAGAGGTGTGGCAAAGACTACTACATTGGCAGGGTATACACAGACAGGTTATGCAATGGGAAGATGAACTACAATGGGCAACAGGGCACTATAAAGGAAGATCGAAGACAAGTCAAGTGTACGTATTTAATGGTGCTAAGTGGCGATCTACTTTATATGGCAGAAAGGAACTTAAGGGTGTTTCAAAGTAAACAAAGGCCGTTATATACTTATCAGGCATTTGGTGCAAGAAATTGTCTTTAGAGGTCAAAAATTTCCTAGACTAGCAAGTGTGTTTCAAGAATTTAATTGGTATCCATAGGGTAGTAAGTCATACATAAGCATAAGAACATCTTGAAGGTTGGGACAATGTCCAACCTCAGGTTATTTGCGTTGTAACTGTTTTCACTTGGTAATGAAATCATTTTATTGCCAAAAAAAAAAAAAAAAAAAAACATAATCAGTGCGTAAACACTGACCCATCAAACCCACCTTGCACTTGTACTCCATACAAAATTCAACAAGAACTAAACCAAGTAGCTGTAAACACTACCAATACTAGAAAAAGATTCGAACAAGAATGACCCAGAATAAAAATATGTTTCTTTCCCATTTCGAAGCCGATTCTTTAATACAAAACTAAAATGACCCAGTGCGTTTCTTTTCACCTACGAGCTACTATAACTATTACACTTCATAAATTCTATACACTATAGATAATGGATGTTATACACCTATAACAACATTTGACATTTAAATAATAATGGTTGTTATGGACAAAAAAGATGCATAAAATCTTTTTTTTTTTTAATGTAATAAAAAATAACAAAATTATTTAAATTTTAGATATCAAAGATATGCATACTTCACTAACTAAACATTAAAGAAAGTTAATACAATTTCAATAAATTTATAACTGAAGGTATAAAGTTTTAAGCTCTAAAGCACACATTTTAAATCTACTTGAAAATTAAATTCTTTCAAGATTGATGGAAGAAATTTATAATTGTAGCTTGTTTCGTAGATTTCAATGTCTTAGTGGTGATATAACGCTTGTTTTCCTTTTTGAAAATTATTCATAAATAAAAATAATACACAATGATATTTTTAGATTACAAATATGTAATATTCTGTCATAAATATAGTACTCAATATTTGATCAAAATCTCTACACTTGTTACTGGTAATCATAGATATTATATTTTTATAAAGATTATTAATTATTATATTACCAAAAAAAGAAGACAACTGTTATATGGGGGTAATTTTACAAAGAGTCTTCTGTTATAAAGTTGGTTGTTGTTGTTATAGGTAAAATGTTGTTATAGAGAAGTAAAATATAACATTAAAAATCAATTTTAAAAAAACTTAGCTGTTATAGAGAGGTGTTGTTATATGCGGATGTTGTTATAGAGAGATCTGACAGTATAATTCTCCCACATTTTGTGAACAATTTGTTCTCGTCGAGCATGCATTTCCAGATCAGCTGACCGAGAAGACGAAGTAGCATTGTTAATGCCCGTTAGTTGTTCATCGGTGTCATCAACATCTATATCATCATGTTCATACTTTGTAAATATTCCATCGTTGCTTTGGCGTTCCCCCAAAAAAATTGTGCAACACAAGCAATTACAATCCTAACTTGTGTGTCTATATCATAATTGTCCATGCACTGTGGGAGTATTCTGAATCTACTTTTTCATGCTCCTAATTTTCTTTCAATTACATTTGCATAGAGATTAGCGCCTATAGTTAAATAATTCTTTGTTGTTTTGAGTCTCTCTTTCACTCCCTCTGTAGTCTTGCAAATGATACCATATTCGTTTGAATGGATCTAAAAATCCTTTCGTATTCCGCAACCAACGTCAACAACATAATGTTTATCTATCAAAATAAATAAATGTAACTACTCAAACTAGCTAACAACAAATGAAATCTAATGTATTTCAAGTTATATACCTTATGGTGGAAAAGGAAATTTTGCCTCTGGGTCAACAATCGCATTCTCAAGAACTTTATTGTCATGTGCAGTACCTTCCCAACCAGTTGCGATAAAGGTGAACCGCACATCAAAATCACATACAGATAATACATTTTGCGAAGTAAATCCTTAGTGGTTATGATATGCTTGTTGTTTATTTTTTGGGACCTCCCCTTGTACATATGTCCCATCAATTGCACCAACACAATCCTACCAAACTCAAATATAGAATTCATCAATTAGAATAAAAGAAGCAGCGATAACTTTGTTTGCAGGACAATTTATTCCAATTCTCAAGTTCTGATCTACATGGCATTGGTAACTAAGAATACAACAAACGCACTATAGCTTCAACAAACTCACTATAGCTACTTCATTAGTGACGTTGTGAAATTTATTCACAAGATATCTAAGTCATTAAAAAAATAACTCTGCTTATTTGATCATAATCAAATAGAAAATGCATTTTTATAGCTTTGACAGAAGGTCATAGTAAAAAGGCATCTAACTTTATGTTCACAATAATTCAATTAAGTATTTAGCAACATCAAGATACAAAAATGCCAAACTATTGAGTCTTAGAAGCACTTGTTTCACAAAACTGTTGAGTCCATGTAGGGAAATTAGAAGATTGGTGTCACGACCCAACCCGAGGGCCATGACGGGCACCCAAAGCTAACCTACCAAGCACCACATGACATACATGCACCTCATAATCAAATCTAAGTGGACCACAAAGATAACTCATAAATATCATAATCTGTAAAGGCTTGAGTCCAAGAGATAAATGCACATCTATTCATTCGCTATCAAACTATGCCCATATATATATACACACAAAAGCTGACAAGGCTGCCAAAATGATATACAAAATATGAACTGATGAGGTTATAGAACATCTAACTATATACATCTATCTACGAGCCTCTACATGGAGTGCATAACATTGTAAGAACAAATGACAGGACCCCGCCATGCCCATATATACACAAAAGAATAGTACCAGCTAAACTGCAGCTCTGGAATGAGCAGAGCGCTCCTATACAATCACTGATGAAGTAGCCTAGAGGTCTGGTTCGTCTCCCTGTCTATCTGCGGGCATGAACGCAGCGTCCACAAATAAAAGGACGTCAGTATGAATAATGTACCGAGTATGTAAGGCATGAATAACAGAATAACAAAAGTATGAAGATAATCATAAGATAAAGCGATCAACATGTACCTCTGAATGCCTCTTAAGGCGGATGTCATGCATTCTTAGCTTCAAGAAAAAACATTATCATATATACACATATATAATATCCTGCTCGGCCATTTAGGCTCGGTGTTATCATCATATCATCATCATCTCACGTCCAGGGCATCCCGCATCCGGGGTAACATCATAATCTGCCCACTGCAGTGGTGTGCACATCTACGTGCCTGCCCAGCCGACTATAGCGCGGCTCAATGTGAGAAAATACATACATATATATAGCATGCATGAGAGCCCAAATAAAAGCTATAACTCTATTGGAGTGACGTAAGGTCGGTAGCCTCCGATTATCATTATGGAATTATCATCATAAACATATCTCATCTTGAAGGAACAATAACCATAAGGTGAGATCAACATCAATGAATAAGATCAATAATCATATGATAAAGATCAATAATCATGAGATAAATGTTAACAATATCATAAGAACATCAAGACCCATAAGCTTCTAGTATTTCTAGGAATGGAGTCATTATGAAGGACATTTGTGTAGGTTCGTATCAATATGATCATGCCATAAGAAAGAAAAGGGACAGCCTTAACATACCTTGTCTCCTTAGTTATACGGATCCCACAAGTCCTCGTACGCTCTACGAATGATTATCTATAGTAAACGAATTATCTGTATCAACAATGGGTCATAACTTATAAGAGAACTCATTTAGACATTTTTTCGAACATCTTATGTGCATAAGATTCATGTAACTTGTTTTACGCGATCCTATACATGTTTCGGTACCACCAAACCTTTACTAGCTCTTTTCCATTTTCATAACTCACTTAACAATCCAACAACTTCATACTACAACTTTATTTGCACAAACCAGCCCAACAACATCACAACCATATCAAGTATAGAACAATTCATAACTCAAACATAGGTAAGAACAAGTTCTAGCACAACTTAAACTTTACTTTCACAATTTCTCCTTCCCATAAGTTGTGTAAAGGCCAAATAATAATATAAACATGAAGATGGAGTAATAAATTACCTTCAATCACAAGGATAACTCTAGATTATAAATTCACTTCCAAGAAGTCTCCAAATTCAGCACAACAAGGGGAAAAACAATATGATGATGATCATGGAATTCTTGATGTTAAAATCACTTGGTTTGCCCTTGATTTTGGTCTTAGATCATAAGAGGACTTGTTGAGAGAGTTTTGGGAGTGTTTAGGTCCAAAATGGTGAAATAATGATTGAGGGTTGAATTGGGTCTTTTTATAGTAGTCTAGAAAATTCTGGACCGACATCATCTACAGCGAGGTCTGCGGCGTCGCAGACACTATCTGAGAGCCACATGTCATGTCTCAGACCTTGCTGATCATCAAAATTCTCTGTCACCATCTACTGCACCATCTGTGTCTCTCAGACATGGTCTGCGACTTACAGGTTGTGCTCTGAGAGCCACATATTGCGCCATAATGTGACACCTTATCGAACTTTCACTGAAACTTAACTCCGATGATCCGAAAAGTCTTAGAGCTTCTCGAAGCTTACTAAATATTGTTTTACTCTCTTATATACCCAAGATGGACATGTCTATCCTCATAACCTCAAAAAATTAGTCCCGCTTCCCAAGACTAGGACAACTAGTACTCGACGAAACTCAACGTACAAAAATGCGAGGTGTAGCATCCTTCCCCCCTTAGAAACATTCGTCATCGAATGTTAGACTCTTGAGGGTCTTACAAAAATTTTGGCAGAGTTTCCCATGTAATTGTACCACTACCAATTTGTCACAACAACTCAAAATATACAACGCCACAACAAAAAATAAGAATAATGGCCTCCCACAACCAGAAATTGTAAGAAATGAAACAATACGCACCTGAAGGCAGTGGTGTCTCTGTCTGCACTTCCTCTGGAAGTGGAAATAAGTGCGGATCCTTGGATCTCATATGTTACACCTTGGGGGAAATTCATGCTATTCGCATGATGAGTAGACTACCATAAGCCTAGAGTGTACATGGATCCCTTACAAGTAAGAAAGGGTACTTATTAATTCTAATTAAGATTCCAAAGACATTTGAGGCAAAAGAAGAAAGTTCGTCGGAGAAAGTTAAGGTAGAGTCATGTGAGAGTTTCACATCATTTGAGTTAAGAATTGCTTAGAATCACTTTGAGGAGAGATATGGAGCCCCTTGGATGGTTAATGAAGTATTATATAAGTTCCTAGAAGTTTTCATAACGATTGGAGGTCAAATGAATCAAAGAGAGCACGATTGCGCAAAAATCGGGAAAATTGGGGCAGTGTGCGCTCGCACACTGAGTGTGCTGAGCCGCACACTATGCGCCAACTCCCCAAATTGGGAGAGCTCACTGCCCAGCACCTCCCCTAAGTGGTGGGGAGAGTGTGCGACCGCACACTCAGTGTGCAAGGTCGCATACTCTCGGCCAACTTGGTCGGGGAGTGAAAATGCTACCTTTTTAAATCCCAAATGACCCTAAGTTCATTTCCAACCTTCCCCACTTATTTATCCACCTATGTAGACACTTCCAAAGAGTTCCTAAGGGTTTCATACCACCTACATCCTTCCATAACTATCTAAAGAGAGAATCATCATTAACTCACCAAGGTAATCCAAGAAAGGTGATTGTTCTTGACTTCTTTCAAAGCTAGACTAAATTTGGTCTTGAAAGGAGTTGAGCCAGGCGAGGTTCCTTAACCATAAGGTATGTTTTCCATCTTATTTATATGGTTTTAGGGATGTAAAGGTTTAGTGACCCCTTATAAAGGAAAAGAATTGTTACACCCCTCGGCTTCGTAGTGGTAGAACTTATGATTTCTTAGTTGGGTATGCCTTGGGAATTAAGACCAGAGCCCGAGTTTTGGAGATAGAAAGTGTCTTACCCCGTGTGCAATGGTACCAGCAGGTATTCCTGGTGATTTACAGGATTAGAAGTTGAACGAATCGAATCGACGCAATCCGAACTGAAGCGGAAAAGTCTGCAGGCACCAGTCGTGATCGACGGGTCGTCGAACCTGTCAACGGACCGTCGTTGTACGGCATCGATAGGGTTCCGCAGCCCTGCATTCTGCAGGCGCAGATCGACGAGCACGTCGACGGACCGTCGACCCGCTCGTCGAACCGGACCACTGAAGCATTTAATTCTCCGAGTATAAATACATGATCCACGACTTTATGTCTTATTTCTCTCATTCCCAGATTAGAAAACCCTAATATTTTGCTCTCCCAACATTTATGGCATAGTAGTGAAGATTTGACAAGACCCGGACCCGTAAACCTTAGAGCTTGTGAAGAAGGTTGTTTCTAGGGTTTTTCCAAGAATGGGAAACTTAGGAAGTTGAAGTTAAAGTGATTCTTGGGATTCTTGACCCCTCAAGGTATGTAAATGATTTTTACCCTTGTATTTAAGTTAGTTACTAAGAGTTTTGGTGGTTCATGTAAAGAGAAGATAGCTATGAAAGTGATAAGTCAATGAAAGGTTAAATAGTTCTTTTGGGGTTATGTCAAGAGATGATTGAGAGATGTGTTTGGGTATATCTTGTTATGAGGGTGTTGCCATTAATGTTATCCTTGATATTGTAGTTAAGATTGGATGGAAATAGGAGTTGAGGGTTTTCTACGTTTTCAAGGGATATGTTGTCCATAGTTGTTAAGCTCTTTTGTAATTATGATGATTAGTGAGTAAGGTGAATAGCCTAATTAAGGCCTATGTTATCTTAATTGTAGACTTATGAGTTCAAGGAATAAGAGTTGGACGAATGAATATATCTCCAGGTATGTTAAGGTTATTCCTTTTTTTTTTTTTTGGCATGATCCCATGATATGAACCGATAAACGAGTAAGAGAGTTTCCATATTACTCTATTCTTATAAGTACTAAGAGAAATACAGTTTTGATGTTCCCGTACCCCGGCTATGGTATTTCCCCATATTCAGACCTTGTGATTTCTTGTCCTAGTAGTATGAGTCCAGTAAGGCCCATGAGAGGCAAACTGTCATTTTATTGTTTTAAGAATCTTGTCGTTCAGTTCTACTTGCACTATGCATTCACTTTCAGTTCTCAGGGGTACAGTGAAGGGCACACTTGACAGGGGGTGAGGGTGTGACCTGTGATATTACGTTGTACATGTGAAAGGCACACTTGACAGGGGTGAAGGTGTGTCTTATGAGTGATCCAGGGGTGACCTATGATGTTGGAGTGTATACATGAGAAAGGCACACTTGACAGGGGGTGAAAGTGTGGCCTGTGATGTGACAATGAGGTGTGTACCTCCTATATATATGTGTGTGTGTGTGTGTGTGTGTGTGTGTGTGTGTGTGTGCATGTCCATGTTTTCTGACATACAGATTTAGTCAGAGGCAGACAGATACTAGTTCATACAGATTCATGCAGATAGTCATTCCAGCTTATGAGTTCAGATTTTATTCATGATTTCTATACATATATACATGTTGTCTTTATGCCTTACATATTCAGTACATTATCCGTACTGACTCCCCGTTGCTCGGGGGGCTGCGTTCATGCCGCGAGTACGGGTAGACGGAGGTGGTCCGGATTAGTAGACCTTATCCGGCGGCGATCGGTGCACTCCATTCGATCCGGAGTTGCGGTCTATTTTGGTAGGCCATTCTTTTGAGATGTATATAGATAGGTAGAGGTCTGTAGACAGTTGTATGTAGTAGTCAGCCTAGCTGGCTTGCATTGTTCTTCCGCATGTTATGTATATATATATACAGATTGTACGGAGTTTGGATGTTTCCTCTTTATGAGATTAGTTTGTGCCATTTATCGGCTATTGATGCTTAGTACGTTTCAGATAAGTGTTTAGGGGTGTTTGGTCGCTAGAGGTCAGACTCCTTGTCATGGCTCATCGGTTTGGGTCGTGACAAGAATTAAAGTGGAGAAGCCATGGATGTTGTAGTGAGGAAGATGACTATGATGCAAACTTGAAAAGGGGATTTTGGTTGGAATTGATGCTAAATTGAATATAATTACTTGAATATGATATTATGGATGTTGATAGTGTGATTTGGAAGCTGTATTATGATATGGTGAAAGATAGTGAAATAGAGGAAATGTTGCCCAAATTCCGTTAGCCTCTAGTTACTCTAAATTGATCTTAAGCGTATTTTCCATAACCTAAATTTAGTACAAATTTTCTTAAATGCAGAGTTGTGAGCTTAGAAGGAGAACGTTTAGTTGTTAAGAAGACGCAAAGGTATGTAAGGCTAGTCCTTTTCTTTCGTAAAGGCATGACTCTTATATTACTATCTTCTATACTTTTCCATGACCTTCTTACATCCCAAAAGCTGGATGTTTATGATTCTTAAGAGTTTCTTATGAGATAGAGAAGAGATATGTTCTATGATAATGATGATGATGATGATGCTATTTCTAGAAATTCAAAGATTATGAGATGATGTCATTATGAGCTTGATAACCCTATTTCATGATTTCATTGGTGCTATTCTTGTTGTCGTCATCCCTTATGATATTAGTTCCTTCAAGGTGAGACATAGCAATGATGATTATTCCATAATATAATCGAAGGTTATCGATCTTACGTCACTCCAATAGAGTTATGGTTTTTACTTGAGCTCTCATGCATGCTTTATGTTATGTATATGATGATGATTACACCATGCCAAGTTGGCCTGGCAGACACCACTACGATAAGCGTAGTGGGCAGCTATGATGATAATTACACCATGCCTAGTTGGCCGGGCAGACACCACTACGAAAGCGTAGTGGGCAGCTATGATGATAATTACACCGTGCCTAGTTGGCCGGGCAGACACCACTAGTGGGCGGCATGAGATGGTTACCCCGGACGCGGGTTAACGATGATCACACCGTACCTATATGGTTGGGCAGTTTATATTTATATATATACATATGATATGATGTTGTTTTGATATGAGAGTTAGCATGCATGACTCCGCCTTAAGACACAATCAGTCACAGGTTACCTCTTCATCTTATGTTCTCTTATTTCTTTATTATACTGTTGTACATGCCTTACATACTCAGTACATTGTTCGTACTGACGTCCTTTTTTTTATGGACGCTGTGTTCATACTCACAGGTAGACAGAGAGACGGTCCGAATTCCTAGGAGCATATTCAGCAGACATATAGGAGCACTCCACTACTTCAGAGTTGCCGCTCATTGGTATATTCTTTTGTGTACATACTTGGGTATGGTGGGGTCCTGTCCCGTCCTTATGATTTCAGTATTCCAGTTAGAGGCTCGTAGATACTTATGTGTGGGGTAGTAGATGTTATGTGACCTTTTCAGTGTATATCCTGTACATCATTTTGTGGCCTTGTGGCTTATGTATATGTGTGTTCTGAGAAGTGCACGAGGATCGTTTTCTAATAAGCTTTGCGTTGGGAATGGTGTATGTTCACGTTGAGTTTGATGATAAGTTCGATAGGTGGTGCTCGGTAGGATAGCTCCGGGTACCCGTCATGGCCCTCTAGTTGGGTCGTGACATCATATCCTCTTCAGCTTCCCAAGTCATCTCTTCCATATTCTTGTTCCTCCAAAGGACTTTAACTGAAGCTACATCTTTAGTCCTTAACCTCCAAACTTTTGTATCTAGTATGGCAATGGGAACCTCTTTGTAAGAAAATTGCTCGGTAACCTGAACATCATCTACGGATACAACTCTGGAAGGATCTCCTATACACTTGCGAAGCATTGACACATGGAAAACCGGATGAACTGACACCAAATCTGAAGGTAGATCTAACTCATAGGCCACTTGTCCCACTCTGCGTACAATCTTGTAAGGCCTAATGTATCGTGGACTAAGCTTACCTTTCTTACCAAACCTCATAACTCCTTTCATAGGCGATACCTTCAAGAATACCCAGTCATTAACCTAGAATTCTAAATCTCGTCGATGATTATCTACGTAGGACTTCTGACGACTCTGGGCTGCCAATAATCGATCCTGAATAAGCTTAACCTTCTCCATTGCTTGCTGAATCAAATCTGGCCCTATTAATTTAGATTCCCTAACTTCGAACCATCTAACTGGTGATCTACACTTCCGTTCATATAAAGCCTCATACGGGGCCATATGGATACTGGAATGATAGTTATTATTATACGCGAACTCACTAAGCGGCAAATAATCATCCCAACTACCTTTGAAGTCTAGCACACATGCCCACAACGTATCTTCAAGAGGCTGAATAGTACGCTCAGCCTGTCCATCAGTCTGGTGTTGAAATGTTGTTCTAAGACTTACTTGAGTCCCCAAACCCTTCTAGAAAGACTTCCAAATATTAGCTGTAAACTGCGCACCTCTGTCGGAGATGATTCATACCGGCACACCGTGGAGTCATACTATTTCCTTGATATAAAGCTCTGCATAATCTTCAGCTGAGTATGTAGTCCTGATAGGTAGAAAATGAGCCGATTTTGTAAGTCTATCAACAATTACCCATATGGAATCAAAATTACGCTGAGATCGAGGCAAACCTGTAATAAAATCCATGTTGATTACTTCCCATTTCCAAGTCAGAATTTCAATGGCTTGTAATAATCCACCGGGCTTCTGATGCTCAATCTTTGCCTACTGACAGTTAGGACATTGAGCTACAAACTCTGCTATGTCTTTCTTCATTCCGTCTCACTAATAAATTAACTTAATATCATGATACATCTTTGTCGCTCCCGGATGAACAGAATAACGGGAATAATGGGCTTCACCCAAAACCTGGCGACGTAACCCTACAATATTAGGAACACATAGTCTGCCTCGGTATCTAAGAACTCCATCTGCAGAAATCTCAAATGGTGAATTTTTCTTCCAAGGAGAAGTATCTCTGTAATGAACTAACATGGGATCCTCTTGTTGTCGCTCTTTCACCTCAACTACTAAAGGCGAGACAGCTGAATCCTGAATTGTAACTCTCGTATCGCCCGAGTCCAATAATCGAACTCCTAGGCTAGCTAACTACTGAAGCTCACGAGCTAACTCCCTTTTCTCTGGCTGGACATCACATATGCTACCCATGTATCTATGGCTAAGAGCATTGGCTACTACGTTCACCTTTCCAGGATGGTACAAGATGCTAACATTATAATCTTTCAATAGCTCCAACCACTACCTTTGCCACAAATTCAACTCCTTCTGCTTGAAAATATACTGGAGACTCTTATAGTTTGTATAGATGTTAACATGGATGCTATATAAATAGTTCCTCCACATCTTCAATGCATGAATCACTGCAGCCAATTCTAGATCATGGGTCAGATATTTTTTCTCGTGTTTCCGCAACTATCTTGAAGCATAAGCAATAGATTTACCGTGTTGAATCAGTACACAACCTGGTCCAACACCTGAAGCATCATAATAGATAACATAGCCTTCCAATCCTTTTGGAAGTGTCAGAACCGGGGCCGAAGTCAATCTATTCTTCAACTCCTGAAAACTGCGCTCACAAGCATCCGTCTATTGAAATTTAGCTGATTTCTGAGTTAGCTTCGTCAGTGGTGCAGAAATAGAAGAAAAACCTTCTACAAATCTTCTGTAATAACCTGCCAAGTCCAGAAAACTACGAACTTCCATAGGTGTTGTAGGTCTCGGCCAAGTCTTCACAGTTTCAATCTTACGGTACCCACCCAAATACCATCAGCCGAAATAATATGCCCCAGAAAAGTTACAGAATTCAACCAGAACTCACATTTAGAGAAATTCGCATACAACTCTCGGGCCTCAAGAACTCTAAGGACAGCACGTAAATGATCTGCATGCTTTGCTTCGGATCGAGAATATACCAGAATATCATCGATAAACACAATCGCAAATGAATTTAGGAAAATCCTGAATATACTATTCATCAAATCAATAAATACTACTGGTGCATTAGTCAATCCGAATGACATTACCCAAAACTCGAAATGACCATATCTAGTTCTAAAAGTTGTCTTCAGAATGTTTTTCTCTCTAACTCTCACCTGGTGATACCCTGATCTTAAATGTATCTTTGAGACCATTTACCACCCTGCAACTGATCAAATAAATCATCAATTCTGGGTAATGGATATTTATTCTTGATAGTCACCTTGTTTAGCTATCTATAATCAATGCACATCCGCAAGGAGCCATCTTTCTTTCTCACAAATAACACTGGTGCTCCCCACGGTGACGTACTAGGTCTGATAAAATCTTTCTCAAGCAAGTCTTTCAATTGCTCCTTTAACTCTCTTAACTCGGCAACTGCCATTCTATAAGGAGGAATAGATATTGGCTTAGTATCTAGTAGTACATCAACAGCAAAATCAATCTCGGGCTCTAGTGGAAAACCTGGAAGCTTGTCCGGGAATACATCCAGAAACTCATTAACTACTGGGACAGACTGAAGAGTCGGCAGCTTTGCTTCTGTATCTTGAACCCGTACAAGATCATAAATGCAACTCTTAGCAATCATCTTTCTTTCCTTAAGATAGGAAATAAACCTACCTTTCGGCGATACTGTATTACCCTTCCATTCCAGAACTGGCTCTCCCAGAAACTGAAAATGAACCATTTTCGTTCTACAATCAACATTGGCATAATAAGAAGCCAACCAATCCATAACCATAATAACATCAAAATCTACCATATTTAATTCAATCAAATCTGCCATAGTATGACGATCACAGACTATAACCACACAATTTCTATACACCCGTCTAGCTATCACTGGGTCATCAACGGGTATAGATACCTCAAAAATTTTAATCGACTCAGGTTTTACCCCAAACCGACCGGCAATATAAGGAGTAACATACGACAACGTAGAACCTGGATCAATCAATGCATTCATGTCATGAGAAGATACTGATAATATACCTGTAACAACATCGGGCGAAGACTCAAGATCCTGTCGTCCAGCCAGTGCATAGATGCAGCTCTGTGGATAGCTCGAACTAGACGCTCCCTCTCTGCCTCCACCATTGCCTGCTGACGTCTGAGAGCCTTTCCCCATAGGGTGTACAGACGAGGTCGAACCAGCTGCTGATCCTGTGGGCTGAACTATACCTCTACCACCTCTCGATGGACAGTTACGCAACATATGTCATGTCTGACCGCAGGCATAACAAGCATCTGAACTTAACTGGCACTGTCTCGAATGTAGGTTACCATACTGAGTACATCGTGGTAAAGGTGGCCTTATCTGTCCTGAATCACCCCTATACTGGGAATTCGAGGCTCTAGAACTCTGACCCGGCCCAGAATGAATAGGTCGATCAAATCTTTGGCCTGTAAATCGCGAAGGTGCACTAGCCGCTGAATGGTTGGAGTGCCTAAAATACTGTTGCCTCTGACCCCCTCTGATCTCACTAACAACACCTGAGGATCTAGCTCTCTTACTATAACACCTATCATGCTCATGCTCAACCCTCCGCTGCTACTGACGTTCCTCAAGATTCTGAGCGTGTGCCTATATATATATATATTCATTTCTTAAGGTTAGGTTTGTGGGCCTACCTAAGCTCATCAGTTTACTATTTTCACCCATAGTTGGGCCTTCACGTCATTTTCACCCATGACTGGGCCTTCAAACAATATTAGCTTCCCTTGTCTTCATTTGGACTCGATAAAAGAAATAGTGTTGGGCCTCTGGCCCAACCAGGTTTAATGCAAGAGTGGCCCGAATGGCCAAAGTTGAGATTTACATGAGACGCGAAGAGGATGAGGATTAGTATCTATCTTAAGTATTCAAAATAATATGTAATTAGTTAAAGTAAAGTAGACAAAACCAACAAGCATGAAGATAAACAAGTGAGATGAAATAAATGGGCCTCTGTCAAAATAAAACAAGTTCAGGCCCAAGCAGGTCATCAAAAAAGCGAGGACTAGCAGGTTGAGCTAAACACACATCAGGTTTTAATACAAAGGCCCCATAGGTATTAGAGATGAAGCAGTCCTTAAATGGAAAAACACTTAACAACAGTCTGAGATAGATGATACAGGTCATATACACCAAATATACTAACTGATATATATATTGGATGTTTGCAGAGTTGAATATACTCTGTATATTTTGAGTATATTCCCCTTGCATACCCCAGAAATCCAATTATTCAAATGAAGAAACAGGAAAAGACACTCATGGGGTGCTCAATATGCATTTAGATCAAGATGGACTATGGATAAATATTTAACACAAACAACCATCAAAATTTTCAATTATATGCAATTCGGTCAAATCATCATGCTAGAAGGTTTTTAGATTAAAACAGGACACATTCATGTAGTAATATATCACGACAACGAACCAAGCAGGACTAAATTTAGCAATATACAAGAGCCAAATATGATTCCTTAGGAACGGTGCATAGGATCAGATCACATAGGCATAGCATGTGGTCCTTATTAAACATTAACAACAGGGATTCAGCCTAACAGGATAGGGAATAACAGGTTAATATCTTAAGCATGATCAAATCTAACAGAAACTAACAATATGGTCCAAATAGGCAGAGTATCTTTTCATTTAGGCATTCAAACCTTTTCTGGTGTTATCTTTCATCTTACCACACTATAAGAACATATTTGACACAATAAATGAACCAACAATAACATGAATAGGACTATATCACATGCTTGGGAAGAAACATAGGCAGAAACTGGACTAACATATACTTTATAGCATGATTTGAAGCTAATAACACCTACAATCCTACCACATAATGATTGGACTGACCAAAAACTCTACTAAGACATCACATAAACATGCTTAACTAGAATAAGCCAGGCTATACTAATACACAAAACACATTTAACCAATACAGATTAACCCAAGCTAATACACAACATCATGCTTAACTAAACAGACTAAACCATAAGACATACTTAACTAAACGGACTAGGCTAAGTTAACATACAAGATATGATTATGTAAACAAACTAATCTAAAACTAATACACAAAACATATTTAACTAGGCTAAACTAATACATAATTATACACAGAAATCAGAAAAATTTACTAAAAATAAAAGGAGAGGGGATTACCTCTTTGATGCGCAGCCTAATGTCGAGAATGGACTTGGAGATTCCCTTTGCCTCCTTACAATACCAACTCAGCCAACACACAAATAAAAGAGAACTTTTAAACTTTGAACTAAATAAAAAATTAAAGGTCTTAAGCATAAATTGTTAGAAACCCTAGGTATTCGATATTTTTGAATATGCAAAGTGATATTCGATTGTCCACGTCTGTTTAACAAATGAGAATTGGGATCCTATTTATAGAATCCTGAAATCAAGCAAACCCTAATTCTCAACCGATGTGGGATTTTTCAATTTCTGAGAATTGTTCTTCTCAAATCCCTATCCAACGGTTGAGATATGGGTCAAACAAACAGTCAAAGGTCAGATTTGACCTAAATAAGTCGATCCGCATGGCTTTATACAAACCAATGAAAAATCGATATCCAAATCGTATGCAAAGAAAAATCATTAATGATTTCAGGCATATTACCTTGATTTGATAAAAAAAAAAAGTGAAAAAGAGGGTGATTTATACCTTGTTTGGGTTGCGTTTGGTGAAATAGAGTGAAAGCCATAAATGCTTTGCCTCAAATGGCCATACAAACCTGGCAAAAGACTTTTCTCTTCTGAAACTTTGCAAAAAACAGCGATGTTAACGAGGAGAGAGAGAAATGTACAGTGCGGCTAGGGTTTTGACAAGGGAGAGGAAAGGGTAAGGGGGTAGAGGTGTGTTTGGTGAAAAATGAAAGGTGTAGAGGGTCCCCCCCCCCCAAACTTGTCATTGGGCCCGGTCAGTCCGACTTATGCTGGACTCGGTCCATTTTAAAAGACTAATGGGTTGTTCTAATTATACACATGACAATACATGTATACTACATGTATATCCGTGAATATATGCGTATACATACCGAATTTTGACACTTATTTTGATACAAAACTATAATTAAGAAAAGACTAATTAATTTAGACCCTTAATCATAATTAGATAAGCCTAATCAAACACATAAAGACTAAATTTGCAAACAATGTCCTTTAATTGACTTGATCTTAAGACCAGGCTATTTCCATTATGGCCTTATTTAGTCCAATCAGCCAAATTAAGGTAAAAAAAAAAAAAAAAAGGACCTTAGTTAATCAAACCAATGAATTTGACCCTTTCAAATAAAGTCACAATTAAACTAATCAAACAATTAAAAGGCTATTTTTACAATAATGACCTCAATTGGGTCAAATCATAGATTTGGCCTTTCAAGTGATGGTCATACTTAAACTAGCAATTGATTATTTCAATTGTAGCCACTTAGCCATACAATAAGCAATTTTATGGAATTAATCATAATTAAATCACTCAATTAACTATGACGAAATTCCAATAATTGCATATGCAAGATTGAATTGAGGGGTAAAATGATTAAGTCATTTAATCAATCAAATTCCTAGAATTAAACAAAGTGAAATACTTGTTAATTAACAATGTAACAATTTAAATAATTAAATAAATAGTTGTTGTAAATTATTTTTTCTCTTGGTTAAATTTAGCAAAAGTATCATAATTGTAGATATGTGAATTAATTTCCAAATGATTTATAATATTACAAAAATTATTTTACCAAATAAGAATGGTAAAGTATTATCTAAATAACTTTTATAAAATCATTTTGACTTTTAAAAATTTATATTTCACTCTGTTTAAGATCAAAGGACTCCGGGTAATTAAATGAATTAGGGGAGGTCAAAAATTAGTGTCAACAATAAGTACTCGTTCCCGAGGATTGATGATTTCTTTGACCAGTTGTAGGGTGCTAGATGTTTCTCAAAGATAGATCTGAGGTCAGGTTACCATCAAGTTAGGGTTAAGAAGAAAGATATTCTAAAGACAGCTTTCAAGATTAGATATGGTCATTTTGAGTTTGGTGTGATGTCATTCGTCTTGACTAATACCCCAACAATATTTATGGATTTAATGAACCGCATATTTATACCTTTCTTGGATCAGTTTGTGATTGTATTTATCGATGATATTCTAGTCTATTCGCGAACAGAAGTAGAACATCCAGAACATTTGCATGCGGTACTCAGGATCTTTCAAGATTGAAAGTTGTATGTAAAGTTCTCTAAATGTGAGTTCTGACTAAACTTTGTGGCTTTTTTGGGGCACATTATTTCAGGAGAGGGCATCAGGGTGGATACGCAGAAGATAGAAGCCGTGAAGAATTGGCCTAAATCCACCACACCAATAGAGGTTCGTAGTTTTTTGGGTTTGGCAGGTTATTATAGGGGATTTGTTGAAGGTTTCTCTTCCCTTTCAGAACCACTGAAGAAGCTGACTCAGAAGGAAGCTAAGTTTCGGTGGACTGATGCTTGTGAGCAGAGTTGAAGGACAGATTGACTTTAGCGCCAGTTCTGACACTTCCAGAGGGTCCAGAGGTTATGTGATTTATTATGACACTTCAAGCATTGGATTGAGTTGTGTGTTGATGCAGCATGGTAAGGTTATTGCTTATACTTCAAGGCAGCTGAGGAAGCACAAGAAGAATTATCCGACCCATGATTTAGAGTTAGCTGCAGAGATTCATGTGCTAAAAATGTGGAGGCATTACTTATATGGCGTTCATATTGATATATATATATATATATATATATATATATAGAGAGAGAGAGAGAGAGAGAGAGAGAGAGAGATCATAAGAGCCTTCAGTATATCGTCAAGCAGAAGGAGTTGAATTTGCGTTAGAGGCGGCGGTTAGAGTTGTTAAAATATTATGATGTTGACATTCTGTTCCATCCAGGGAAGGCAAATGTAGTGGCTGATGCTCTTAGTCGCAAGTCCATGGGTAACCTATTTTATTTATGGTCAGAGAAATGGGAGTTAGCTTATGAGCTTCACCAGTCGACTAACCTAGGAGTTCGATTAGTGGAATCGGGCGATGCAGGAGTTACAATTCAGGATTCGGCAACCTCACTGTTAGTAGCTGAGGTTAAAAAGCATCAATACGAGGATCTCATGCTAGTCCATTATAGAGATACAACTTCTTAGAAGGGGAAGTCTTCATTTAAGATTACTGAAGACGGAGTCCTCAGATATCGGGGTAGATTGTGTGTTCCAGACGTTGCAGGGTTACGCGGACAGATTTTGGGAGAAGATCATTATTCTCGCTATTCTATTCATCCAAGGACAATGAAAATGTATCATGATAGCAGGTAAGTTTACTAGTGGGACGGTGTCACACCCCGATCTCACTAGGGTGTGATGGGCACCCGACCCCATATTTGGAGCCGAGCGAACCCGCTGACTCTTATTACACATATGAACTTATGAATCGCTTAGAAATGAATACATAGAATTTTTTTTTTCATAAGTAAAATCTGACATGATATAAGACTCGTAACACGAGACGTGATAACATATTGGCTGTTGGAGCCGCTTACAGACTGACAACCCAATAACCACGACTCTGTCTGCAAAGTCTCTAACTCCGAACAAAACATCATGGCACATATGCTCTGACTCGGCAGCACTCCAGGACAAGTGGAGCCTACCAACCCCGCTGGACATCTTCTATGCTAGCTTCAGCTCATCTGGGTTCACCTGCGCGGCATGAAACGCGACCCCGAAGAAGAGGCCGCACGAGCAATGTACCGAGTATGTAAGGCATGGATGGTAACATAGAAAGAGACATAATCATGTGCAACAACAATGTGGAGATGTAGAGCATATCTGTACATATGAGACATATCACGTATAAGGAGTAAGTCAGGCATATGGAACATGTCATGTGTAAAGTCAGAATCGTACGTATGGAACATATCATGTAAAGTCAGAACCGGTACATAGGGATCATATACGTAAAGGCGTAACCTCGTACATAGGAATCATATCATGTAAAGTCGTGACTCGTGCATATGAGTGCCCACAAGGGGCGGATGCCATGCATACTTGTCTGGTCATATGGTATCATAGCGCCGAACAAGTCGGCTCGCCCACATAGCGCCGAAATACTCCGGCTCGCCCATAAATCCCGCGTCCGGGCATCCCGCGTCCGGGATGATAAGCCAGCTGACCAGGTGGCAATGAAACATGTATCCCTTCCCATTCCCCACATATACATGTATCCCATCCCCCCAACCCATGTACATATACAGGTATGGCATGCATGAGAGCCCAAAGAAAGTCATGTATTCATCGGAGTGACGTAAGGTCGAAAACCTCCGATTACATTATGGAATAATCATGGTCGTCATGTCTCACCTTGAAGGAACGATAATCATAAGGCGAGACTACCAACGGAGAATAACATTAAGAGAACGTAGACATATCATATCGTATCATATCATATCATATCATGTCATATCATATCATCTCATATCATATCATGTC
This sequence comes from Lycium ferocissimum, assembly GCF_029784015.1. Lineage (NCBI taxonomy): Eukaryota > Viridiplantae > Streptophyta > Magnoliopsida > Solanales > Solanaceae > Lycium > Lycium ferocissimum. The sequence goes on from NC_081348.1 coordinate 2,007,454, forward strand.
GGGTCATATCATGTCATGTCATGTCGTGTCATAGACATTTTCTCATGTCTGACATCATCATTATCATCATAGAATCATAGTCATTGTTTTAGTCATAAGAACTTTCAAAATCATACAACTTGGATTTGGAGAAAAATGAATACTTTGGAAAACATTTAGGAACTTTTATGAAGAAAATCTTGCCTTGGAACCGAGGGATTAGTTAAAACAGCTATTATTTAGTAGTCAGAATAATGTCCGAAAGTTTCCTTTAACTGTGATACAGAAATAAACCAAATGGAGCCATAGAAGGAAATTAGGGAATAGTGGGCCCACCTCGAGTCAAATGAGGTGGCGTATACAATTTATGCATGTTACATTCCATGACGTTACTTATGGGAGTTTTAGGGTAGTCGGGTCCTATTTGTGCGAGTTCTAGTTGTTTAGGAACTTTTTCTAACATTTCACACAGTTTCTGGTTCAATTCCACTGAATGAAAAAGAGGAAACTTTAGGTGCGGATTCCGAAGAATGGAGTTGTCCCCGAGGTTCATATCCAACCTAGTATGTCTAAGACATGCCAAAGAAGGGAGAGTAAAACCTTACATACCTTTCCCGCCTCATGTGCGACTCCAAATTCAAGTTCCAAATCCACCAAAATCTACAAATTGGTCACATTTACCAAACCTTAGTTAGAGCATTTAGAAGTGAAATCTTAAGGTAGCACTTGTCTACCGAAATTTTGGCAGCATTTCCCTATAAATACTCCATCCCACCAAGTTCAACTTGGCCAATTTCAATCAACAACAATCCTGTGAATTCAACCCGCCAAACTATCAACAACAATGCCAACAATCATACTAACAATTTCGATAATCAACCCCAAGTACATTCTAACAATTTCATCAACATACTACTTCCTTCAAGATCTTTTAACTCCAATAAGAATCATAACAACCAAAATATTTATGTGCCAACAACATCATACTAACAACATTACCTTCCATGCATGCAAGAATATTATGTTTAATTTACATGAACTTCTAAAACAAGCCTCCAACTACTTCAATTTCACTAGAACCATCCCATCTTCATTATCAACATAACATCCTCAACAACCACAACCAACTACTAGATAAAATAATTAACACATAATTCCTACACACACATATACATACACGGCCACACCCCTATATTCACATTCTTCATGAATCTCATTCATTTTTATACACCACAATGTGCACAAACATCCATAGCATATAAGAAAATAATTAAACCTTACCTTTCTTTCTTTTTTTCCTCAATTCTCCACTTGGCTATAAATTACAACTTGCATGAATATGTGTTTTTCTTGCTCCAATGAATACCCCACTTTGCTAAGGACCCTCCAATTAGTAGTTTGGCTAGAAAAGAATAATTTTCGGTGAAATTTTTTCCAAAGTTCTTGTGGAACTTGGTATGGCCGAATGGCCATGAAGTCTTGCTCCTTCTCTTTTTTTTTTTTTTTTTTTTTGTGTTCTCTTCTTTCTCTTGAATAAAATGATGACTTCTCCCACACTTATATAGATATATAGTCCCCATAGTCATGTGAGGGGCACATGCCTCTCCTTCAATTTTCTAGAGTTTTCTTTTCTTTTTCTTCTTCTTTTTCTTCTTTTTTTTTCTAGACTTTTCTTCAAATTTCCCACAAGATGACCAATTATTTTCTTTTTCTCTTTTCTCTTTTTTTTTTTCGGCCTCTTCCAAGAAATTTCTTGAATACTCGTGAAATGACCATTTTGCCCCTAGCCTCTTTCAATATTTCCATGAACCTTTTTTTCAATTTTTCCTTTTTACCCTTACCCTTTCTCAATATTTCCATACCACTAATGTTCATAAATAACATTCAAAACCAACTTGTACATTAAAATAAAATTGGAACCTAGTCTTGTCCTTAACTTCTCACCATTGTCTCGCAATATCCGAACGTATGAAATACGGGCTATAACAGACGGGATGAAGAAAGATATAGCTGAGTTTGTAGCTCAATGCTTAAATTATCAACAGGTTAAGGTTGTGCAGTAAAACACCGGTGGTTTGCTACAGAGTATAGAGATTCCGACTTGGAAATGGGAAGCGATCAATATGGATTTCATTATAGGATTACCCCTTTCTCAGCATAAGTTTGATTCGATATGGGTGATTGTTGATAGGCTTACAAAGTCAGCACTAGGGGTGTACAAAGTAAACTGACAAACCGCACCAAACCGATAAGCCGAGTCAAACCGAGAAAAAAACCTGACTAGTGGTTTGGTTTGACTTGGTTTGGTGTTGGAAAAAAAATCGACTATAATTGGTTTGGTTTGGTTTTAGCTAAAAAAGTCAAATTGAACCAAACCAGCCTGACATTATATGTATTCAATCTTTAAAATATTTTATACATAAAAATATTTATTTGTAATGTAATTTACAAATATTTCTTAAATTTTTTCCTTTTTTTTTTTTTTTTTTATCTATTATCATATTATTCAAGCTTGAACTTAGAATTTTGAATATTAATAAGTTTTATATCCTATGGATGTTAGTAACTCAAATAAACTCCAAACTAAACCAACTCAACACTAATGATAACAAAAGAAATTCAATCTACCACTAAGAGTGACAATAATGTTGGATATCTATTCTTTCGTTTTGCATAATCGGTTTAGAGGGTGAAAATACATAACTTAAGTTTTTTTTCTTTGTCATATAACTAATACTTGTTAGCTGTACTTATTTTAGATGACTGAGTATTTTTAGATTACGGTCATTTTCTTTATGGCTTATTAATTCGCAGTATTTACTTTAACCGATTTTAGTATCTTTTGTTGAATATTTTAATACAATGTCATCACTCTTCTCACATTTTGTGTTATTTTCTTAAGAAACACCTTAATTATATAGTTGTATCTTACTAGAACTAAAGAAATATTTGAAGTAAAAGTGTATATGTTTTGTATCAAGACTATTCCGGGAAAAAATAACCCGAGAAAATCTAATAACCCGACAAAAACCGAGGTTGAAAAATCCGAATTTTATTGGTTTGGTTTGGTGTATAAATTTTAAAACCCGACACAATTGGTTTGGTTTGGTATTTAAAAAATTCGAACCAACCCTGTCCATGTACACTTCTAGTTAGCACATTTTCTACCTATCAAGACCACTTATTCCGCCGATGATTATGCCAAGTTATATATTAAGGAGATAGTGCGACTTCATGGTGTTCCAGTATCTATTATCGTAGACAGAGGTGCACAGTTTACAGCTAACTTCTGGAGATCTTTCCAAAAAAGATTAGGGACAAAAGTGAGTCTTAGCACAGCATTCCATCCCCAAACAGACGAACAGGCTGAGCGTACGATTCAAACGCTTGAGGATATGTTACAGGCATAGGTTATAGACTTCGGAGGTGGTTAGGATAATCATTTGCCACTTATTTAGTTTGCCTATAATAATAGTTACCACTCCAAAGATTCAGACGACCCTGTATGAAGCCTTATATGGATGGAATTGTAGATCACCTATCGGATGGTTCGAGGTTGGGGAGTCTAAGCTAATAGAACCAGATTTGATTCAGCGGGCAGTGGAGAAGGTTAAACTTATACAGGAAAGGTTATTGGCAGCTCAGAGTCGCTAGAAGTCCTATTAGATAATCGATAGCGAGACCTAAAATTTCAGGTAGATGACTGGGTATTCCTGAAGGTATCGCCAAGGAGGGGGGTTATGAGATTCAGCAAGAAGGACAAGCTTAGCCCTAGATATATTGGGCCTTATAGGATTGTGCACTGAGTAGGCCAGGTGGCCTATGAGTTAGATCTCCCTTCAGACTTGGAGTCTGTACATCTAATTTTCCATGTGTCTAGGCTTCGTAAGTGTATTGGAGATCCTTCCAGAGTCGTACCTGTTGATGATGTTCAGATTACAGAGCAGTTATCATATGAGGAAGTCCCTATTGCCATCTTGGATGGAATGGTTAGTAGGTTGAGAACCAAGAACGTAGTATCGGTAAAGGTACTATGAAGAAACAAGAATGTTGAGGAGATGACTTTGGAGGCCGAGAAAGATATGAAGTCTAGATATCCTCATTTGTTTCTAGTTTCAGAGCAGATGCAGACTACAACACAATTGTCTTCAGGTATGTATTGTTTACCAGTTACTCTTATTGGTCGTGTGGGACCATTGTTGTTATGGATTGTTATAGCCCAGTGTGGCATTGTATGACTTAGTTTACTGTGTGGCAGGTTGGTAGTGGTACTGTTACAAAGGAGACTCTGCCAAAATTTCTATAAAATTCTTGAGAGTTTAACATTCAAGGACGAATGTTTCTAAGGGGGGACGGATGTTATACCTCATAGTTTTATACGTTGAGATTCATCGTATGTTAGTTGCCCTAGTCTTGAACACCGGGGCTATCTCTCAGGTCATACAAGGTTGGACATTTCTATCTTATATTTATAACGATCTAATTTCATGTTTGGTAAGTTATGGAAGGATTAGAAAATAAGTGAATTGAAGAAAATACGTTTCGGCAACTTTTGTTCTAAAATCTGTAGCGCTCCTGAAAAAATTGATGGGTTTAATATTTTAAAGCATGCTAACAAATATTTGAATTATTATTTTGTGCAACAAAGACGGCGGACAAAGAAGATATCACATGAATATGTTAATACACATATAACATGATTCAAGTTACATAGATGGATTATGCGTATTTAATTTTGTCAAACATGGGGATGAATATATTCAGACATCCACGCTTGCTCTTATTTTATGAGCTGAAGCTTGGTATTATAAATGCCATATAAAATAATTATAATATGGCCCCAACAAAGTTAAATGTGAGATTGAATTGAGTAGATATTTATCCAAGTAAGAGTGGGCTAAGATGAGTATTTAATATAGTGGTACAGTGAGGTGTTGGATTCCAAGAGCTCCTTTCTCTCTGATTGCTATTGTCCCCTGCGTCAATTGCCTTCCAAGCTAAGAGCTGCATCACCAACTCTTGACCCAATATCTTGGCTACCTATAGCATATAAAATGGAATATACAGAAGCCATCAACCGAAAGTTCACCCAAGATTATTTATTCCACCAAGTTCGTGGACGCCATTTTGGTAAAGTGTCGGGTCAAGCTCTTTACTTGAGCACTTCAAGGTAAATTTGTACCAATATTTTGTGTTGATTAGACTTAATTAGCACTGGTATTAACATCATCCAACTTGGGAAATTGCTAGATTTCAAGAAACCCCTTCAAGAGCACCAAAATCCTAAAAGAGGGATTTTCAAGATTTAAATGTTTTGAGGTAATTCCAGCTACTCAAACTAGTTACTTATGAGTAGTTGAGAAGATTTGTATCATTTGTTTCAAGTCGTATTAATTGGAAGGCGAATTACGGAACCCCTAACTTATGGCATGAATAGTGTTTATTTTAAATTGAGAAGATGATGAATCACTATCATGGGTATTTAATAGTGAACTTTTAAGACCCCATTGTTGGATGGTTTGAGTTGATTGAACATGGTGCCACCTAAATTGGAGAAATACGGGACCTTGAGAATTATATCCAAGTGTTAGACAATTAATTAATTAAATTATCATCATTGTGATACTTAGTTGATAAATATGAATTCGTTTATGTAGATTGAAATCATTTGGGTCGTTTGACCCGTTCTTTGACATTTGGAGCTAACGATTGGTAATGTCAAAAATACATTGAGGTATGCCGAGCCCTTCTAGTTACTTGTGTGCTTTCAAATTTATCTTTGAAATTCGAATGATAATGTTAATGTGATTTCCTGCACGTGCTGGTTTACTCTTTGGTTGGATTAAGATGATAATATGCCTAAATGGTTAAATTTGAAAGTTATAACATTATTTAAAGCTTTTTACATGATTCTCGAAGTTATTGTGCTGCACACTACATTATGTACCTGATTTCTCGTGATTTGTTGATTATAAATTTCTAGCATACTTTTGATGGAATTGTTGAAGTCACTCTCTTGATTTGCATTATATAAGTGAAACTGCAAACTTGATTTAGTGAAAGGGATTTGGCTTATGGCCATGACTTAAGAAAACGAAAGTAAACAAGATATTTACATAACTTTGGTATTGATTTGCTCCTCCGGTCGAGGGGATGACCGGGCCCGTGGGTTCTACACCCCAGTGTACCATTGCTCATCCGGTCGAGGGGATGACCGGGCCCGTGGGTTCTATACCCCGGTGTACCATAGCCTATCTGGCGGGGAAAGTACGTCAGGCCTTGTGGATAGTGTCCCGAGTGTATACATCAGATATGGATAAGAGAATTGAGATATATACATTGAAATGATGAAATAATATGACACTTGAGAAGTTTTAGAAAGATTTGAAACATGCTCTAAGTAACGGCTGCTTTGTCCATGCTTTGATAAATTAAATTATGTACTTGGTTTACCTCTCATGTAATTATAAATTGTGTTCATGTTAAATTCTTTGGTGAATTAAACTACTTATATAATTCATCTCTCATGCACTTGATATTTTCCTTATATATATATATATATATATATATATATATATATATATATAACTCTACTTGTAAGGGTAGTGGCTATGACGCACATCTGAGTATTCCAATACTCAGGCATCATTTGTTTAAATGGTGTTAGGTCTAGCAGGCGGTCAGGTGCAAGGTGGTCAGAGTACGGGCTAGGATTTCCTACGGGTTCATACTTTTGGTGAGTCCACATTTGAGATCGTGGGATTCACACTGTCATATTTTCATTTTTGTTTGGCGCGAGCTAGTTTCGCAACATTATTATTTCATTCATACTTTCATAGAGGCTCCGTAGATGTACTTGTACTACTTTTGGATTAGAGGTGTCTGTTTAGATTTGCAAATAACATCATCATTTTATGATTTGGTTAATGAGCATGTTGATTTAATATTATTCACTTCGACTTATTCACTCAATATTGATATTAATTAATTGAATTGTGGTATATGGGAATGAAGTGGGTAGTCATTACACTAAATCGGTTCGCTCGATGTAAGTTGCCAGGCATCGGTGCCGTGCCACGTCTACTCATTTTTTTGAGGTGTGACAAAATCATTCTATACAGACTATATTTTTGGAATACGGATCGTATCTTGAAATACTGGCCGTATCTAAGGATTTAAAAATTTAACAGAGAAGGCAGAGTTTGGGTTGCAAAATACGGATCATTATACGGTCCGTATAAAATTATACGGCCAGTATATTGGCATTATAAATTTATACGGACCGTATCTTTTTGGCGGTGAACTTTGCTGATTTTATATATTACGACCTCCCCTCATTTTAAGTCATTTTAACTAAACCCAAGTTCATATAAGCTCTAGAGACCTCTTCCATCACATTCAATCATTCCCCAAGCAAAAATCAAAGATCAAAGTGAGAATCAAGTGCCTAGGGTTTTCAAAGTATTGTTGAAGCTTGTCTCTTCTTCTTGTAGAAGCTTCGAAGGATACTTCAAGGTGAAGTTGTCACGACCCAACCCCGTAGGCCGTGACTAGTGCCCGAGCTGGGCACCCAAACACATTTATTAACCGAATCGCATACGTATGACTTACACGTAGACAAATATCGATCGTCTCAAACCGTCTCAACACAAACATATATACATCAAAGGTTCGGCAAGGGCTATCATATGGCGCGACGGCCCAAAATATATACAAATGTGTGTGTGTGTGTGTGTAAGCCCACGGCGAGTGGGATCACCGTAACATATAACATACGAACACACTCGTACGAATAGGCACAACCCACATGTACGTCTACAGACCTCTAAACAGAACAACAGAATCATATGACAGGACAGGGCCCCGCCGTACCCCTGAGCAAACAAATACATATGCAACGGAAGAATATATATACCTAAAATGTAGGCTCCGGAATAAAGAGAGCACTCCAAACAGCGAAATAGGTGTCCTGGGCGGCGGATCACCGAATCGTGCTTTCCGTACTGCGGCATGAAACGCGACCCGAGAAGAAAGGGGGTCGGTGACGGAATATGTACCGAGTATGCAAAACGTAAATACGAAACGTAATCATAATCGAAACGTAAGTACGTAAAGTAAGTGTAATATCCAAAATACCAAAACGTTTACTTTTAAAACACAAATCATGCATAGGCTCAGAGAATATGGTCGCCCGCCCGTCATTGGCGCCATAACACAGCATAACACCAGAAGGTTTCAAATCTCCGTAACCCGACATATCTCCATAACACATCATAACACCATAATCACAGCATAACACCAAAACATATAGGGTCCCCGGCCCTCTAGCGAGGAACTCGGTGAACCATAACACAGCATAACACCGGAGTATAACATAGTGCGCACGACGACATAACCGGCCCGGGACTCGGCGAAAGATACAACGAATGCACGAGCGAGTCGTGAGTAACCATATGCATAAAAATCATTATTACGGACTCAAAAGATAAGTAGATTAACCATACCTCGAGGGTTAGGATGATAGTCATACTAAGTTCTTTCAAAAGCCATCAGAACTCTACAATCAGAACTCTACAAAGGAAAGTCGTGGGGCCCACGGCGAGTATCAACTCAACCCGAGCCCGCCTATGAAGGTTAGAGTCATGATACGCTACAGAACCTCCTACTAACTTATCGGGGCGATCCGGTTCTGTCTACGAAAGTTACGGTCGTTCGTAGTTACAGAATCTTTCAAAAACGGAACTCTTTATGCAACACTTAGTTTTCAATCAAACAAAGGGTACAAGGACCATAATTTGACTATATTAAGGCTACAAACATCAACGAGTGAATAAGGATTCTAGATGTGCCCGGATCGTATGAATAGAGTTACCCCGAGGCTCGGATCTTAGCCTACTTACAACTAAGACATGCCAAAAGAAAGAAAAGGTAGGCTTTACATACCTCGTCCGCTCTCAAAGCTAATCCAAACTCAACCCTCGGGCTCCCCAAGATCTACAAATACGTCATAATATACCAAACATTAGCTATAGATACTTAGGAATTCAATTCCAAGCGAACACTAAATTCTACAGAAATTTGGGCAGCATTTTCCCTGTAAGTACAACAACCCCGAGAATTTAACTCGGCCAATTCAACAACAACAACACCAACAATCATTCTAACAACATCAACAATCAATCCGAAATGCATTATAACATTAGTAACTCTCTTCTACATCATTCAACAACATTCATTATATTCAATTCAACGCTTACATTCAAACCAACATCAACGCTCATACATTCAAATACTAGCCCGAACCCATACCAACAATATTCAAGGACATTTTAAACAATTCACACAATATTTCAAACATCCCAAACAACACACCATTCCACCCGAAAACTGCCCCAAACCCGAGAACAACACAACTATACTCCTTTCTCCCAAATTCATGAATTACACCAACGATCCACACTTTAACAATGTCATTTCCATAAATACAAAAATTATATATGAATTACATTAAGGTGCCAAACGTCCCACATCAACTACAACTTCAACTTGAGTCATTAAATCCTCATTATAAGCATGGAATTCACCACGACAACAATCAAAACACTAAATAGAATTGAGCCATTCTTGGTTATATAACATGACCTATATTCGGCCATCACTACACACACACACATATTGATAATTCTCATCCATTTCAACACACAACAACAACAACAACTAAGCATGCTACATAGAATTTAATCTATCACTCCCACACAACATTACATATGCACGGCTACAAGCCATGCACAAATACCCCATGTTCACGGCTCAACTCCAACATGAAATTCTTCATGAATTTCATCCATATTTACATACTACAACACACATAAACCACCCATAACATATAAAAACAAGATTAAATCTTACATTTTCCCTTCAACTTCACAACTAGCTAGGGTTTGCAAAGGATGAAAACAAGTAGTTTATTGACTCCAACAACAACTCCACGTTAACAAGGGCCCTTCAATTAGTTGATTTGCTAGGAGAAACTATTTTTTTCTTGATCAATTCTTGGACCACAATTCTTGTAGCTATGGCCGAATGGCCTTTGTGTTCTTTCTCCAAGTTTCTAGATTTTTTTCTAAGTGTTGAAGATGAAGAGTGTGATGACTTAGTCATCTTTTACTCACATATATTAGGCTTCCATGTGGCCTTGGCCACACCCAAGGGCCGCCACATGGCCCCTTTTTTTTTTTTCCTTTCCATGAAATAATTACTTTCCAAAAATAACTTTTGACCCCAAATTTCCTTAATATTCCATGCCACAAAATCATAAGCAACACATATCTTACAACAAAATCGTAGTTAAAGTCTCGACTTCGTATCCCGGAATAGTCTTGTCTCTAACTTATCGTAATCAACCCGGATTATCCCGATGTACAAAATACGGGATATAACATCCTTCCCCCCTTTAGAACATTCGTCCTCGAATGTTAGACTAGCCCTACTGGGCCTTATAAGCAATTCGGGGGAATTTCTTTTATAGCTATCATACACAATTCATTCATTGATCAACATAGTCAAGTAAGGAATTTAAATTACCTGCAGGCACCGGAAATAGGTGAGGATACTTCTTCTTCATCTCCTCCTCAGCTTCAGAGGTCATTTCTTCCCGGTTATTGTTTCGCCATAACACTTTAACGGAAGCCACATCTTTATTCCGCAACCTTCTTACTCGACGATCCAATATGGCTATATAGGCTGCTCTTCATAGGATAGCTCCTCTGTGACCTGGATATCATCTATAGGAAATACTCTGGAGGGGTCACCAATGCATTTGCGGAGCATAGATACGTGGAATACCGGATGCACTGCTCCCAAATCAGCTGGTAGATCTAATTCATAGGCAACCTTGCCTATTCTACGAACAACCTGATAAGGCCCAATATATCTCGGACTGAGCTTCCCCTTTTTGCCGAATCTCATAACACCTTTCATGGGCGACACTTTCAGGAATACCCAATCTCCAACCTGGAACTCTAAATGTCGACGTCGATTATCTGCATATGATTTCTGTCGACTCTGGGCTGCTAGTAACCGTTCTCGGATGATTTTCACTTTATCAACTGCTTGCTGAATCATATCTGGGCCAATTAATTTAGTCTCCCCAACATCAAACCAGCCAACCAGTGACCTGCATTTCCTGCCATACAGAGCCTCATATGGTGCCATCTGAATACTGGAGTGGTGTTATATCCCGTATTTCATGCATTCGGATAATTCGAGAAAGCCGTGGCAAGTTAAGGACAAGATCATTTTCAAGAGTTATTTTAATGTACGAGTTGTTAGGGATATCATTTATGAGCATTGGTAGTATGAAAATATTTGGAAAGGCCATGGTAAAAAGGGAAATTTGCAAAATGACCAATGGAAATAATGTGGAAGGTTAGGGGCGAAGTGGTAATATTGAGAAAAGTCGAGGGGCAAAATGAGAATTTTACCTAAGGTTCATGAAAATTCCAAAGAGGCCATATTGGCCATGTGACAAAAAAAAAAGGGAGAGAAAAAGGATGAAAAATGATGACAATTAAGTCATCTTTTAATTTCAAGAAAATTAAAGAAATTTCTAGAGAAGGGGCATGTGCCCCTCACATGATTTGGAGGATATATATATATATATATATATATATATATATATAGAAGTCTTCATTTTAGGCAAGAGAGTTGGAGAGTTGGAGAGAGAAAAAAAAAAAGAAGAAACTTTGGAAGAAAAACAAAGGGCCAATTTCGGCCAAGCTTGGAGGCAACAAGAATCTTGGAAAAATTTCTCAAAAATTATTCTCTACTAATTGGAAGGTCCCTAGCAAGGAGAAGAGGTCATTGGAACAAGTAGAACATTTATTGTTGCAAGATCAACATTCTAGCCAAGTGGGGAATTAAAGAAAAAGGGTAAGAATTTAATCTTCTTTATATGTTATGTATGGTTGTGTATGTTGTGGCGTGTAGAGTGAATGAAACTCATGAAAATTATGAAAATATGGATGTTGAATAGTTGTCCGTGTATATGTAGTTGTGGCCGTGTGGTCATAGTGTGATTTGGAAGAGAATGGATTAATTCTATGTAGTATGTTAGTTGTTGTTGCAATGTATGGAAAATGATGGAAATTTATGAAAATATGGGTGTAGTTGTTGTTGCCGAGAATGTTATTGTGTGGTAAGCTATGACGAGTTGATTTCATGTAATATTCTAGTCGATGTCGTTGCGGATTCTATGATATTATATGAAGGTTTAAAGGGTTGGAACGAAATGGAAATTGTTTGTAGATTGGTGGAGAAGTTAATGTAATATTAGTATGCTTCCTTACGTTTGTATGAATATGATGTTAGCAATGCATGGTTTTAATATGGGTTATGAATCTAGAATAAAAATGTGTAGAGATGATGGAACAACTTTTATATAGTATGTTAATTGATGTGGTTATGTAATTTGTGATGGAAATGGAAATTTGATAACTTAAATTGATGTTGGAATTGCTATGGGCTGATTTGGAAGCGAATATAATGTTAGTGTCGTTTCTCTATTTATGAGTATAATGTTGCTAATGTGTGTATTGTTGAGGAAGTTATGAATTTGGAAGCAAGAAATGCGTTAAATATTGTTCTAGGAAAGTTGAGAAGTTTCGGGTGGTTTAGTATGTGGGTTGGATTATTGTGAGTAATTATTGGTATTGTCATCGTTGATCCGTTGGCCGAGTCTCATTCTCGGATTTTACGTATTGTTGGCCGAGATAGAATCTCGGGGCGGCGAATTTAGGGGAGATGTTGCCCAAATTTACGTAGACAAATAGTGAATTAAAAATTTGAATTCTAAAAGTCTTACTATTGACAATTGGTAAACATGACCATTTGTAGATCTTGGGCGAAACGGGATTTGAATTTGGAGAGGCGTAAGCGAATGGAAAAGGTATGTAAGGCTTACCCTTTCTTTCTCTTGGCATGTCCTAGATGTAATAGGCTATGATTTGAGCCTCGGGATGATTCTACTCTCGAAATCCGAGCTTATATTTATCCCTTTTTTCATTCAGTAGAATTGAACTAAATAACTTACGCTTTATTGTAAAGAAATGTTCAAACGTCCGTAACTTTTGAAAATGAAAGCGGAATGCCTTGAAATCTTCGAGGATGATCCAATGGCACATAATGACCACGTTTTTATGTTCGTTACCCGACTTGACCCGAGGTGGGCCCACAGCCCCCGAGATTTAATTGTATTGTTCTATTTGCCTTATTTCCGTAAGATAATTAAGGAAACCTTTGACTATTGTTCCGAATTTGATATAAGTGTGCAGTAACTCGATATGAGCATTCGGGTTCGACTATTCCGATATAAATGCTTCGGTACGAATGATCCGATTTAAATATTTTGATATAAGTATTCCGATGTAAATATTCGATATAAGTATTCGATATAAGTATTCCTTTATGTGTATTCGGATATGAGTCGTTCGATCCGAGTATTCTAATATGAGTATGCTCTATAGGCCTTAACGTTTTCCACGTACGATCTCGGATCGCTTAAAAAGTCCGAAGAGGTTTCTGTATTTCAAACGCTCATAACTTCCCGATATTAATTTGGAAGAACCCGAAATTCGTTTCTGAGCTTTTGAGCGTATCGGTAAGTGTACGTATTCATCGAGTCCGGATTTATGTGCATATGGTTTCTCACGACTCGCTCGCGCAAGGCTCAATGTATCCGTTCACTGCGTCCGGGCCGGATCGTTATCGTGCGCATACCGTATATGTATCCGTTCACCGCGTCCCGGCCGGGTTACGTTATCGTGCGGTTCCATCATTGTTCACCGCGTCCTCATAAAGGCCGGCTCGTTTATGTATATGATAGTATGATCGATGATATGGGGACGGTGGCCGGGATGGCATATGATACGCTCATTCACCGCGTCCCGTACTTGTAGGCCGGGTTGTTACCGCGTCCCCTCGGCTGGAGGGCGGGATCCGTTATCGCATATGCTTATGATAATATATGATCTCGTTATGCATAATCTATGGTCCGAAAATAAGCATTTTGATATTACGGACAAGGTCTGCATTTTTTTGTATTTCTGACTCTGATGATGATTTTGTACGTCAGACTTCTACATTTCTGATTTTGATAAGGCTCCGCCTATTATGCCTCCATACTTCCGATTTGATTACGAATACGTCCGATATATCGCCGTACATTGTCCGGCTCGTTCACGGATCGTGTCTCGGCATACTTCGTACGTCGACTCGACTACGAATCGTCCGACACGGCTACGTACGCCTAACTGCGATTACGGTCCGCTTCGATATAGCTCGTACGTCGCGTTCGATATAAGACATCATCCGAGCATTCTCGTACGTTCGTATTTCGCCCCGTACATGATATCATCTTAGCATCCGTACGTTTGCTATTCCGTCCGATATATGACCTCGTACGAACGTTACGTACGTTTTGCACTCCGTCCAACGTGTGACATCATGAGTGCGCTCTATATTTTACGCACCTCTTCGGACATACGATACGTAATTGTAAAATAAGCATTTTAGTACTACGTCGACTCACTCACTATCCGTACTCCTTCCGACATATGAGACAGTATGTCCGATTTGTGTACGAAAAATAAGCGTGGTATTTTGACTAATGTACTTATCTTTTAGTCACGTTTGTTTCGGTTATGGTTGTTTTACATTGCATGCCTTACATGCTCATGACATTTTAAATCTTGACCCACTGTCTTCGGTGGCCGCGTTTCATGCCACGCAGTACTCCCGAATGGTGGTTATTATAGAAGGTGTTCCGGCAGATGGCAAGCTCCATTCTCCGGAGGGTCGCCAATCGAGTTTGTTTGTTATGATTTACGGAGTTATGTTAGAGACTTTGCGAGACGATCGTCGTGGAGTATTAGTTGTCGGTTACGTAGCGGCTCCGTCGGCCGATATGTTAGTCCGTGTTATATACTGAATTTTGTATGATTATAGATTTGTTCGAGTTGAAGGCTACGAAAAAAAAATCTACTATGTATTTTATCTCATTTGGTTTAAAAAAAAAAATTTGGCGTGATTCCGTTTGCAGTAAGAGTCTGAGGGTTCGCTTGGCCCTAAGTAAGGGTCGGGTGCCCATCACACCCTAATAAGATCAGGGTGTGACAAGTGGTAGCTATTATTGTAAGCAAATTCAACGAGCGGCAAATGATTATCCCAGCTACCTCTGAAGTCAATAACACAGGCCCGCAAGATAGCCTAAAATAGTGCGCTCGGCTTTGTCCGTCCGTCGGGCCCCCGAGGATGAAATGTCTTCTGTGACTCGCTTGTGTCCCCAATCCTTCCCGAAATGATCTCTAGAAATTAGGCAGAACTGGTGCACCTCTGTCGGAGATGATAGATGTGGGAACTCTAGTGAAGTCTCACTATCTCCTTAATATATAATACGACATAGTCCTCGGTGAATAAGTGGTCTTTATTTGGAAGGAAATGAAATTTGATTTTTTGTCGACCTTATCAACAATAACCCATATAGAATCATACCCTCCATGGAGTTGAGGTATAAGCACGTAATAAAGTCCATATTAATTATTTCTCACTTCCACGTCGGAATCTCCATCTCTTTTGTAATAATCCACCGAGCCCGATGCTCGATCTTAACCAACGGCCGGGCGGCACCGAGCAACAAACTCTCTATGTCCTTTTCATACCATCCCACCGATATAAACCGAGGTCATGATACATCTTCGTCGACCCCGAGTGAACAAAATAACGGCATAATGTGCCTCCGCCCATAACGCTTTGTCGCCGCGACCGCAACATCGGGACACATGACCCTGTAATAGTACTCCATCGAGTGTAATCTCGAACGGGGTCTTCTCCTTTCCACGGCCGTGTCTCTATATCGCGTCCGAACGGGATCCTGTCATCGACACCGCTTTATCTCCTCCGTAATAGAGGATTCGAAGAATTCCGCGAACGAAACTGATATCTCGGAGAATCGGCCGGACGGACTCCAAGACTAGATGGTGATGAATCTCACGAACCATTTCTTTTTTTTTTCGATGGCACGTCCCTAAGGCGCCCATAGACTTCTGCTGAGTGCATCTGCTACAACATTAGCTTTCCCAGGATGATATAAGATATCGACGTCATAGTCTTTCAGCAACTCTAACCACCTCCTCTGCCGCAAATTCAGCTCCTTCTGCTTAAAGATATACTGGAGGCTCTTGTGATCTGTATAAATATCAACGTGAACGCCATATAGATAATGTCTCCACATCTTCAAAGCATGAATTACCGCGGCTAGCTCCAAATCGTGGGTAGGATAATTTCTCTCGTGCTTTCTGAGCTGCCGGGAGGCATAAGCTATGACTCTGCCATGCTGCATCAATACACACCCCAATCCAACACCAGAAGCATCACAATAAATAACATACCCATCTGGTCCCTCAGGAAGAGTCAGGACTGGAGCTGTAGTCAACTTCTCTTTCAGCAACTGGAAGCTTCGTTCGCAAGCATCAGTCCACTGGAACTTGGCTCCCTTCTGAGTCAGCCTCGTTAAAGGCGCTGAAATCGAAGCAAACTTCTCCACAAATCTCCTGTAATAACCGGCCAATCCTAGAAAGCTACGCACCTCAGTAGGTGTCGTAGGTCTCGGCCAATTCTTTACGGCCTCAATCTTCTGGGTATCCACCCGGATGCTATCGGCTCCAATAATATGCCCCAGGAATGCCACTGAAGTCAGCCAGAATTCACATTTAGAAAATTTAGCATACAATTTCTGGTGCCGAGTACGTAAATGCCCGTCCTCAAATGATCTGCATGTTCTGCTTCTGATCGTGAATAAACCAAGATGTCATCAATGAATACAATCACGAACATATCTAAGAACGGTCTGAATACCCGATTCATCAGGTCCATAAATACTGCTGGGGCATTAGTCAGCCCAAAAGACATCACTCTGAATTCATAATGCCCATATCGGGTCCTGAATGCTGTCTTAGGAATATCAGCCTCTCGTACCCGCACCTGGTGATAGCCTGACCGCAGGTCTATCTTCGAGAAACACCTGGCACCCTGCAACTGATCAAACAAATCATCAATCCTGGGGAGGGGGTATTTATTCTTGATGGTTACCTTATTCAGCTGCCTATAATCAATACACATCCGCAGCGACCCATCTTTCTTTCTTACGAACAATACCGGCGCTCCCCAAGGTGATGTACTGGGCCTAATAAAGCCCTTCTCTAGTAAATCCCGCAGCTGCTCCTTCAATTCCTTCAATTCTGCAGGTGCCATTCTGTACGGAGGAATAGATATAGGCTGAGTGTCTGGCAGCACATCAATGGTGAACTCTATCTCCCGCTCAGGAGGAAGACCTGGAAGCTCATCTGGGAATACATCTGGAAATTCATTAACCACTGGGACTGACTGAAGAGTCGGTGCCTCTGCCTTTAAATCATGTACACGAACCAGATGATAAATATAACCCTTTCTGATCATTTTTCTTGCCTTGAGGTATGAAATAAACTTACCCCTCGGCGATGCTGTATTACCTGTCCACTCTATAACTGGTTCTCCTGGAAATTGGAAACGGACTACCTTCTTCTGACAGTCAACATTAGCATAACAAGAAGCTAGCCAATCCATACCCATAATAACATCGAACTCAGTCATATCTAGCTCTACCAGATCTGCCTTAGTGCAACGGCCACAGATAATTATCGAACAATCTCTATAAACCTGCCTGGCTATAACAGAGTCTCCTACCGGTGTAGCTACCTCAAAAGGCTCTATCGGTTCAGATTCTATCCCAATTTTATTAGCAACAAGGGGAGAAATATACGATAAAGTGGAGCCTGGATCTATCAGTGCATATACATCTCGAGAAAAGACCAGTAATATACCTGTAACAACATTAGG
The DNA here is from genome assembly GCF_029784015.1 of Lycium ferocissimum. Classification (NCBI taxonomy): domain Eukaryota; kingdom Viridiplantae; phylum Streptophyta; class Magnoliopsida; order Solanales; family Solanaceae; genus Lycium; species Lycium ferocissimum. The sequence goes on from NC_081348.1 coordinate 2,025,364, forward strand.
CGACGCCTCCTGGTCCTGTCGGCTGGCTAAGGCATATATGCGGTTCGAAGGACCGCTAGAACTAGGAGCTCCGCCACGACCTCTACCGCGGCCTGCTGGTGTCGGCGTACCTCGCCCCGCAGGGCGCATAGCTACTGAGGATGAAGATGAACCAGCAACTGACCCGGTAGGCTGAGCTGCACTACCTGCACCACCCCCACGCGGACAATCTCTCATAAGATGGCCCTGACGGCCACAAGTAAAACAAGCGCCCGTAGCGCGATAACACTCTCCAGGGTGATACCTCCCACAGTGGGAACACGGAGGTCTGGGTGGTCTCAACTGACTGGAACCCCTATCCACCTGTGAGCCCGAAGCCCTGGAGCTCTGGCCTGCCCCTGAATATCCTGCACCATCTGATCTCCTGCCGGTGAACTGTGGGGGTGTGCTCTGTGCTGGCTGGGGAGGATATCTGCTATGCTGCTGCTGAGGCTGCCTGCCTCGAGACTCTCCAGAATACCCAGCGGATCTAGCCCTCTTGGGCTGGCCCCTGTCATAACCCCTGTCGGGCTGACGCCCTCTGTGTCGATCCTCCATACCCTGGGCGTGTGCCTGTACACGGGCGATATCCATACCTGGCTGGGCCGCCATCACCAAACAACTATCAACCAAATAGCGATCTAGTCCCATCACATACCGATGCATCCTGTCAGTCATATCAGCTACCATAGCAGGTGCATATCTGGCCAACGAATCGAACTCGAGACTGTACTCCCGGACGCTCCTGCCCCTCTGTCTCAATAGTAAGAATCTGTCAACCCTAGCTCGACGCAGCTCTGGAGGCAGAAAATGGCCAAGAAAGGCCTCTGTAAACTCGCCCCACACTGCTGGAGGGGCACCCTCGCCCCTAGACAGCTCCCAGGACTCGTACCAATTAGCCGCTACATCATGCAATCGGTATGACGCCAACTCAACAGACTCGGTCTCAGAAGCCTTAATAAGCCGCAACGTACGCTGCATCTCCCGAATAAACTCCTGAGGATCCTCCGCGGGCTTTGACCCGAAAAACTCTGGGGGACCACAAGTCAGGAAATCACGGGCCCTCTGACTGTCATACCTGTCCGCACGATCACCTCCTGATCCCTGCCTGTGAACCTGGCCCGCCATCAATCTGGTCAATAGCTGAACTGCATCCCGCATGGCCCTATCCTCCGCCCCTGGCTGAGGGGCTGGAGGCTCGGGTGCTGGAGCTGGGGGTGGAGCCGCCCCCTGACCTGCAGCTGCCGCTGCTCCAAGCCCCTCTGATACTGGCGGTGTAGCCGAACTGGCTGTCGGGGGCACAATCTCAGGTACAGGCTCAGCACGGGCCCTGGTAACTCTCCGGGCCTGGCTGGTCTCCCCCACTGCTGTAGACTTGCCCTTCTGGGCAGCTGTTGCCTTCCTCGGAGGCATCACTGAAAACATAACAATTAGGAGGAGTCATCCTGATAATACAGCTCTATCGCACGATCTAGGATCAGAAGGAAAGATAACATCCTAAATGTCCTGTAGCCTCCTGTTTATAGATGTGGTGCACAACACACCGATAAACAAGACTCTACTGGACACGGTCTGTAGACATTCCGAGGACGAACCGCTCTGATACCACTTTTGTCACGACCCAACCCCGTAGGCCGTGACTAGTGCCCGAGCTGGGCACCCAAACACATTTATTAACCAGAATCGCATACAGATGACTTATACGTAGACAAATATCAGATGCTGTCTCAAACTGTCTCAACACAAACATATATATATCACAGAAGCCGGCAAGGCTATCATATGGCGCGACGGCCCAAAATATATACAAATGTAAGCCGACAAGGCTGCCACGGCGAGTGGGATCGCCCAGAACATATAACATACGAACACACCTGTACAGTAATAGGCACAACCCACATGTACGTCTACAGACCTCTAAACAGAACAGCAGAATCATATGACGGGACAGGGCCCGGCCGTACCCTTGAGCAAACAAATACATATGCAACGGAAGAATATATATACCCAAAATGTAGGCTCAGATAAAGGAGCCTCCAAACAAATTAATAGGTGTCTAGATCGGCGGATCACCGAATCCGTGCGTACGCTGCATTTAAACGTTAATGAAGCAGCGGGTCAGAAAATTCGATGCAGATATGTAGCGTAAATCAAGAAATCTAATCATAATCGAAATGGAAGGAAGTACAGTAAGTGAAATATTCAAAATACCAAAACGTTTACTTTAAAACACAAATCATGCATAGGGCTCAAAGAATATGGTCGCCGCCGTCATTGCGCCATAACACAAGATAACACCGAAGGTTTCAAATCTCCGAACCCGACATATCTCCATAACACATCATAACACCATAATCACAAGATAACACCAAAACATATGGGGTCCCCGACCCTACAGCCGAGAACTCGGTGAACCATAACACAAGATAACACGGAGTATAACATAGTGCGCACGACGACATAACCGGCCCGGACTCGGCGAAAGATACAACGGAGAATGCACGAGCAGAGTCGTGAGTAACCGTCACACCCCGACTTTACTAGGGTGTGATGGGCACCCGACCCCGTATACGGAGAAGCGAACCCTCGGACTCTTAGTGCATACATGTTCTCGTGGAATCATAAGACAAAGTAAAGTAAAATACATAGTAAAATTTTTTTCCTTTTTAAAAGTAAATACATCACGTCAACGGTGGAACTTATTTTTTTGGTCGACACTTCCCAAACCCACTCACTCGTCTCCAAAGTCTCTAACCGTAATCATGGACCATAGTGCGTGTGCGGCGGCCTCGGCTACACTCGAGGCAAGCGGAGTTCGCCGACTTCGCTCGAAACATCTTAAATGCGGCTAGCTTTCCCGTCGTACGGGTGTACACGCGCATGAAACGCAATGCCCACGGAAAGGGCGTCGGTACGAACAATGTGCGAGTATGTAAGACATGAATAATAACATAGTAAGAAATGTATGCATGAACAACAACCGATAACATAGAATATGTTATGTCAAGTTTGTGACCCGTACATAGAGATCATATACGGCATGGAGAACATAGAATATATCATAGAATATCGGAGTAACTTGTACATATGAGTGCCACTTACGGGCGGATGCCACGCATGCTTACTGTCATATCGGGGTCATAGTACCGCACGAGCGCCGCCCACATAGCGCTCGAATACCTCCCGGCTCGCCATAAATCCGCGTCGGCATCCCGCGTCACGGATGATAACCGCACTGTGACGGCAATAAAACAAGAGATCCTCCCAATCCCCAAGTATGCATGGTTCCCATCCCCCAACCACGGGTCATATTTAGCATGCGAAGAGAGCCCAAGGAAAATTATATACTTATCGGAACACGTAAGGTCGGACACCTCCGATCGCGTTATGGAGTAATCATGGGACGCTTTGTCTCACCTTGGAGGAATATGAATCATAAGGCGAGACTATCAACATAGAGCATAGCATAGTTTATCGGGTCATAGACATAAGCATGTCGACTTCATAGAATCATAGTTGTCCTTAGAATCATAGTCATCGCGTAGCCATCTTAGGATCATAGTCGTCGTAGAATCATAGGCATCATAGCATCATAGAATCATAGTCATCATAGAACCATAGTATTCATAGAATCATAGTTCCCATGGAAACATAGTTCCCATAGAATCATAGACATCATAGGATCATAGGCATCTTAGATTCATGGTCGTTGTTTAGGTCATAAGAAAACTATCAATGTTGTAAAAACTTAGTTTTTGAAGAAAAAGAATATTTTGGAAAAACACTTGTAAACTTTTAGGAAGGAAAATTATGTTTTGGAATCGAGGGATTATTAAATCAATTATGCTTTAGTAGTTAAAATAATAACCAAAAACTTTTCTTAACTATAGAATGAAAATAAGTCAAAGGGGACAATAAGAAAGAATTCGGGAATATTGGGCCCGCCTCGGTCGAATGAGAGGCGTAGACAATTTACATGTAATACGTTTCATAGTATTGCTTATGAAAGCCTTAGAGTGATCGGTCTTATTCTTGCACGTACTTTAGGTGTTTCGACCTTCTTACACCTTTCGGAGTTCTTTTTTTGGTTCAATATTCTTGAGTAAATAGTGACTATTTTTCAACGCGGATTTCGGGAGTTAGAAAGGTTCCCGAGGCGCGAAACCGAACTACATATATAGGGCATGCCAAGAAAGAAATGCAAAGTCTTACATACCTTTTCCGCTTAACTTGCCGCACTCCAAATCTCCGTCTCCCCAATCTCGCCCAAAATTTTCACTTTGGTCAAGCTTTTACCAACTACTATTATGAGATTTGAAACTCTAATCTTGAATTGGTTCTTATCTCCACAAATTTATAAGAAGACTCCCCGTAAATATATCATGCCACCAAGTTAAACTTGGCCGATTTCAAGCAACAAACATCAGGAATGCAACCCGGCCAAACTAACAACATACCAACAATCCCATTAACAATTTCAATCAATATACTACTTTCCACCGAAGCCATAATTCATCCAAACCTTCTAACCTTTAACATACTTACTCATAACATGTTTCCATCTTCTAATTTCATCAACAATCATCACAATGCGCACATTAACAACTTCATTATCATAATAACATAAGCTACTACAAAGTTACATATTTTCCTATAACAACCTCACAACATCTTTCCCATAGCAACAAGAACCATTAATCTTTCATTTACGTCATGGAATCCATAATGTCGACGACTAAAATACTAGGTTGCATTAATTCATTCTTTCTCCATGCAACAACAAAACACACCACGGCCACAACATTACCACACTCGGCCACAACACAACATATACATTTCATGGGATTTTCATGCATTATCACTCATTTCTATACATTTCAACAACAACCAATTTACTACGTATATTTAATTCATTTTTCCTACACATCACACACACACAAACATTCATAACATATAAAAGAAGATTGAAACCTTACCTTTTCCATCTAGTTCTTCAACTTGGCTAGAGTTGTGCCTTGTAAATGAATGTTTTCTTGCTCCACTAACTACACCACCTTGCTAGGGACCCTCCAATTAGTAGGGAAATAATTTTTGAACAAATTTTCTCAATCTTTTCCCTCCCACCATGTATGGCCGAATTGGCCCTTTTTTTTTTTCTCTTTTGTTTTGTTTTTCTTCCTCCAAATTTCTTGAACTAAAAGATGACTTCTTCTCATATATGTATATATATAAAAGTCTTCCACCACTTCTATATATTTATAATTAAGTCCCTCAAGATAATAAAAATGGTCACATGTTCCCTTCATCTTTCTTTAAGTTTTCTTCTCTTTTTCCTTGAATTTTTCTAAAATAAAGATGAATACTGAGTCTTGCCATGCAAGCTTTGATCCATTCATTTTTTTGTAATTTACACTTAGCCCCTCCATTCTTTCTTTTCTAGAGTTTTCCTCTTTTTTCTTGAATTTCCTAAAGTGGTCAAAGATGACCACTTGTCTTCTCTTTTTTTTTTTCCATCACATGACTAAATTCATGAGCCATGGTAAAATTACCATTTTGCCCCTCGACTTTCTTCAATATTATCATTTCGTCCCTAGCCTTCCGCATTATTTTCACGGCCCATTTTACGAATTTCCTTTTCGCCCTCAACCTTTCACAACATTTCCGTGCAATAATAGTCATAAATAATATTTACTGACAACTCGTCAGTTAAAATAATTTTTGAGAATGGTCTCGCCTTTAACTTTCCACGACGACTTTGGAATATCCAAACGTACAAAGTACGGGCTATAACATCCTTCTCCCTTTGGAACATTCGTCCTCGAATGTTCGACTAATCTTACGGGGTCTCATAAACACCTCGGGGAGCTCCCTTTTTAAAACTATTCCCATCCTTTATATTAGCTCTCGAGTTATCCCATATCATCCTCTTTGTCATACTCTTCCTCGTCATACACGTCCATTTTCCGGCGTCGCACTACTCAAAGTTGTGCGAACTCCTATTACCTTAAACATTATCCGGACTTCTATCCGCTCATTGTCGGTTTCCCAGACCTTACCCAATTCACCTCGGTAAAGGGCCTCCTTAACAGCCAAGTGTTCATATTAAATACATTACCGCATCAACCGTCTATACCTTATCTTTACATTCCTCTCGCCTCGCTCCCCTTTGGGGCGCACCTATACCATTATTCATTCATTCTTCGTCTCATATCTTCATTCCCAATCTCAATCTATAGTAGGATAATAACGACTACTTTACGGCACTTGTACCGTTTACTCTTCTTTGTCACTCGAACTTCGACACTTTTGCTCGATTAATGCCTTTCGTATCGTAACTTTGGTCGCCGGGATTCACGGTTCACCGATACAATCATATTTGGGATATCTCACACACTCATATATACGTGTATATAATTAACATCAACTAGCCCTCAAATTATTTTCAAACATTGTTCAAGTCTATCCTAATTCCCGGGGTCACAATGTATTTTCTCTCTTCGAGTTAGTCCGCCGTCTCACGTGACCTCTTAGGTTCCCGGCCATTCCATATACTCAAATTTACCTTAAGCTACCCTAACTTCTCATTTGTCTCATATGCCTGAATATGTAAAATTTCTTGCAAACTTCCCAGGGGGTCACCCATCCTGAAATTGCTCTCACCTGAGCACGCTTAACCTCGAAACTCTGGTAAAATCTGGTGTCTTAACGCTGATATAATTGCGTCCACTTCCTCGTATAGCCTTTATTACATATCCTCGGGCAAGTTGAAGTCTTACCGATTCTCGGAATATTTTCATAACACGTCCTTTCTTTGAAATTACTATTTTTGCCCTTTTCGATTCCGAATGTTCACCTTTCACTTGTGTGCATAACCACTTTTTATCCCTGGGCCTTCGGTTCCCAAGGTAGTGATCGCACCTTCGTCGTCGTGCCAAATCCATAACCCTTCTTGAAACATCGCATCTCGTTTATTGTCTATTTATCGTATTTCCTTTTCACGCTTTCTTCTCGTAGACATGCCCATTACAGTAGGTAGCGCCGTCTTTATTATCTTCACTATCCGCACACGGCTAGCTATTAGCAATACCTTGCGTGTTTACGTATGTATACGACTCATCTCGGCTTATACCGAGCCCCCGGCTCCGGGTGGCGAACAACATCAATAATTGTCCTTGTAACTTTCCATATCACTTCTCACTTTCTTTCGTCGTAGGTAAGGCCCTCGCATAGGAGATTCCATTTTCCTAGGACTTGGCTCTATCGCACGATCATAGGACGAGCAAAGAAGGTCAACAATTCCTAAATGCCCCGCAGCCTCTCCCCGTTTTATAAACGTGGCCGGCTTCACACCCATAAACGGACTCTACGGACACGACTTTGCGAGCCCAACCCCTTGGACCGGCACAGCTGCGATACCCACTTACCATCACACCCCGACTTTACTAAGAATGGGCAAAATGCTCACGGAGGGCGAGCGGGTCTCGGACTCTTAGTGCATACATGTTCTCGTGGAATCATAGACAAAGTAAAGTAAAATACATAGTAAAAATTTTTTTTCCTTTTAAAAGTAAATAACACATCGGCCAGTGGAACTCTATTTTTTTTTTTTGGCCGGACACTCTGAACCCGCGACTGCGAGTCCGCAAAGTCTCTAACTCGTAATCATGGACCATAGTACGGTGTGCGGCCGACTCGGCTACACTCTAGAGCAAGCGGAGTTCGCCAACTTCGCCGAAACATCTTCTATGCTAGCTTTCGTCGTCCGGGTGTACACAAGATGAAAAACGGCGCCCGCAAGAAGAGGGGCGTCGGTACGAACAATGTGCGAGTATGTAAGACATGAATAATAACATAGTAAGAAATGTATACATGAACAACAACCGCATAGAAACATAGAATATGTTATGTCAAGTCATGGACTGTACATAGAGATCATATACAAGATGGAGAACATAGAATATATCATAGAATATCGGAGTAACACATAGCGTAGGTGCCCCTCGGGCGGATGCCATGCATGCTTACTCCGGTCACTTTGGCTTATCATCCCGGACGCGGGATGCCCGACGCGGATTTATGGCGGAAATGGAGACCTGGCTATTCGGGCTATGTGAGCGGGCGAGCCGTGCGGTACTATGACCGATATGACCAAGTAAGCATGCATGGCATCCGCCCCCAGGGCACTCGTATGCACAAAACATTACTCCGATATTCTATGATATATTCTATGTTCTCCATGTTGTATATGATCTCTATGTACGTGTCACAAACCTTTGACATAACATATTCTATGTTTCTATGCGGTTGTTGTTCATGTATACATTTCTTACTATGTTATTATTCATGTCCTTACATACTCGGACATTGTTCGTGCGCGCCCCTTTTTCTTGTGGGCGCCGCTTCATGCCGCGGGTGCACCCGTACGACGAAAGCTAGCATAGAAGATGTTTCAGCGAAGCTGGCGAACTCCGAGCCATCGGAGTGTAGCCGAGTGTGCACACGTACTATGGTCCATGATTACGATTAGAGACTTTGCGGTGAGTCGTGGGTTTAGAGTGTCGCCAAAAAAATAGAGTTCCATCGGTTGATGTGTTATTTACTTTTAAAAAGGAAAAAAAAATTTTACGATGTATTTTACTTTACTTTGTCTTATGATTCCACGAGAACATGTATGCACTAAGAGTCCGAGGTTCGCTTCAAATCTCCGTATATGGGGTCGGGTGCCCATCACACCCTAGTAAAGTCGGGGTGTGACAGTAACCATATGCATAAAAATCATTATTACGAACTCAAAAGATAAGTAGATTAACCATACCTCGAGGGTTAGGATGATAGTCATACTAAGTTCTTTCAAAAGCCATCAGAACTCTACAATCAGAACTCTACAAAGGAAAGTCGTGGGGCCCACGGGCGAGTATCAACTCAACCCGAGCCCGCCTATGAAGGTTAGAGTCATGATACGCTACAGAACCTCCTACTAACTTATTGGGGCGATCCGGTTCTGTCTACGAAAGTTACGGTCTGCTCGTAGTTACGAAATCTTTCAAAAAACGGAACTCTTTATGCAACACTTAGTTTTCAATCAAACAAAGGGTACAAGGACCATAATTTGACTATATTAAGGCTACAAACATCAAGGAGTGAATAAGGATTCTAGATGTGCCCGGATCGTATGAATAGAGTTACCCCGAGGCTCGGATTTTAGCCTACTTACAACTAAGACATGCCAAAAGAAGGAAAAGGTAGGCTTTACTGTTATATCCCGCATTTCGTACGTCGGGATATTCCGAGTAAATTGCGGGAAGTTATGGACAAGGCTATTCTCCGATTTTGTTTTAATGCACAAAGTCGCTTATGATTTCATTGGATAAATATTAAGGAAAATTTGGGGTTAAAAGTGGAATTATGGAAACTAATATTTCATGAAATATGGGACCAAAAATGAACTATGGAAAGTTGACCATTTTATGAAAATTTGGGGCTTAAATGAGTTTTGGAAACTAGAAATTTCATGAAAAATATGCCATGTGAGTTTTCCATTACGTGGCAAACCAAGGGCCACATGGATGGCTACCATATGTAATTAAAAAGATGACTAAGTTATTATATTAGTCATCTTCAACACTTAGAGTTAGAAGAAAAATCAAGAAGCTTGAGAAAGGAGACCAAGGCATTCTGGCCACGGGTGGAAAGAAATGAAGTCCAAAAATTTTCATGGAAAAAATAATTCTCCAAGTAATTCAACCAAGTAGAAGGTCCTGTCTTTTAACGTGGAGTAGTTGTTGAACAAGAAAGTCGCTCGTTGTCGCATACCAATTCTAGCGAGAGGAAAAGTTGAAGAGAAAAGGTGAGATTTAATCTTTATTTCTATATGTTATGCATGGTTGTGCATGTTGTGGAATGTGGAAATGAATGCAATTTATGAAAATGTGGATGTTGGAGTGAAACCGCGATGTGTGGTTTGGCCGTGTAGGTGTGTGGTGTGTAGGAATAATAAATTAAGTGTACTTCGGGTATGTTTGTGTGTTGTTGTAATGTGTAGAAATGATGAAAACCATGGAATTTGTATGTTGTTGTTGTGGTAGAAAATGGCCGTTTTGGATGTTAGGAATGAGCTAATTTTATGTGGTATTTTGGTTGTCGTTTGTGAATTCTATAATGTAAAATGAAGTTTTAATGATCCAAGTTAAGGTTATAATCGTGTGGAGCTGAATTGACGATAATGTGATATTAATATGGTTTCTTGAATTTATGGAAATGAAGTTGTTAATGAATGGATTGTTGACATGTTTATGAATTTGGAAAAAAATTGGTTGGGGATTTTTTTGTTAAATTTTT